>NC_081541.1:37102627-37108524 GCF_901000735.1 Corylus avellana | reverse complement strand
TGTTAAGTGAGTGAAGCGTCTCGCGAGCAAGCTCGCGCTCGGCTCGTGCTCGACTCGAATATTAAATGAAGCGTTTCATGAACACAAATCCTGGCTCGAATATTAAATGAAGCAAGCTCGGCTCGACTCGGCTAAGCTCGTGAGCAAGCTCGTATAAGGCTCGGCTCGTATATTTTTTATTAAGTAACAAATAACAATCTATAGTCAACATTACTCATTTACTCAATAATAACAAATATATTATATACCTTTGTTTTTTGTTATTTATACATATGTGTGTATATATATTATATATATGTATATATTAATATAAACACACACACACACACACACACACACACACACACACACACACATATATATATATATATATATATATAGTAAATAATAAGAAATATATGACATTATCATTAATTATTTTATCATACGATATAATCATATAGTACAACCGTACAAGTTACTGTGTCATTTAATACAAATATTATAATTAGATAGTTTATACTTTGGAAATTGGAATCGTATATAATATATCACATAATCATTAATCATTATATAATCATATGGTATATTTGCATAAGTTATTGTGTTATTTAATCAATACATTATAATTATATACTTTATTCTTATAAAACATATATATGATATATCACATGATCTTAGATCTAAGATAATATTAATATTAATTGTGATATAATATGATCATAAAATTTAAGTATGAGTGTATGACCATTAGATCATTATGAATTTATTACTTAGAGTTTGAGTATTACTATTAGATTAAATGATTAATAATTAAGTAACTAATGTGTTTCTTATAATTTATACATTATAATCACAATTTACTGTAAATAAAAACTTAACAATTTGAATTTAAATCATATATCATGAATCGTGATAATGAGAACATATAATATAAGTATATAAGTTATAACAATTAACATTGACCTATAACCCATATAAATTAGATAATGATACAATCATATAACTATAAAAGTATATAAATGTTTACATATAAGATACAATATATATTAATATTAACATTATATACTTGACTCATGTTAAGCATTAACATTTTAATATATTAACTAAATAATATTATATGTAATATGAATATATAATGGTATACTATTAGTGCGTATGAGTGTGACATAAAGCGTTTGACATTATCATTTAAAAAATACTTAATCTAAAATAAGAAGAAAAAAACATGATTGAAAAAACAAAATTTTTAAATTGCAATTATTAAAATTGAAATATCAAACTGACCCTAAATAATACTAAATAACACAATTTTTATTCCTAATTCCTAAATTTTGAATTTTGAATTTTTGATTGAATTTAATCGTAGCCATCCAATTTAATTGAATTTAATCTTGGATGTTGGATTTAATCAATGGAACCAGTCTCACCATCAAATGCACACATAGGATTAATTCCAGGTACACACTATAAATTAATCTCTAAGAAAACAAAACCTAACCCTAAATCCTAATAGCCGTCTCTTTCTCACACTCACACAGCCGCCGTCCCTTCCTGACTTCCTCACACAGACGCAACGTTCTCATCTCACCTCGCCTCTTGCCGTCTCGCCTCTCACCTCGCCTGAGTCGCCTCTCGCCTCTCGCCGTCTCGCCTCTCGCCTTTCACCGTCTCGCCTCTCGCCATCTCGCCTCTCGTCGTCTCGCCTCTCAATCGCCTCGATCGCCTCTCAGTCGAGCTGAGAGGCGAGAGGCGAGACGGAGAGAGGCAAGAGCCCAGGCTCAATTGCCTCTCAGTCGATCGCCTTGGTATGCCTCGATCGCCTCTCAGTCGAGCTCAAGCAGCGAAGTCAGGCTCGACTCGAGCTCGAGCCGAGCCAAAAATAAACGAGCCGAGCCTGGACAACCCAAGCTCGGCTAGTTTACACCCTTATATATATATATATATGAGTACCAAATTATAAAAGTTCGAAAAAATGAAAAATAAAATAAAATAAAATCTAAAGTTACTCTAGTTTGTGTTGCATTTCACTAAAAAAAATAATCATAATATTTGAAAAGTAAGACCTTTGAAGTAGTATTGAATACATGCGATGCGTCTATAGGAGAGAAAAGGTGTTGTTCGTTTTGGGCCTTAATTTTCTTTCCATTGCATTATGGGTTGCGGTCCATTAAGGGTAAAATTTATGGGCTGGCTGAGGCCCATTCTCAACGCAGCTGATGAAACCCACATGCTGGTGTTGGACTAAAGTTTCAAGGCTAATGTTTGGAGCACGATCCAATAAACCACATAAGGTAAATGAAAAGCACTAGGAGCATGCTTAGGATTACGTTAATGAGTTTAAAAAGTGCTTTTAGTGCATAAAAAGCTGAGCTAAGAAGCATCTTATTTTTTGGTTTAATACATTTCTAGTAACTATGGTTTGCACTAGACACTACAAGAAATTTACTCATCAGGGGCGACTTTATACTCAACTATTAGGGGCGATTTTTGAAAGTCGCCCCTAATAGTTAAGTATTAGCGTCCACATTAGAGTGGACGCTAATAATAGGTCGAAGAGATGAAAATTAGCGTCCACTGTAAAGTGGACGCTAATAAGTCGACCGTAACATACACGTGGGAATTATTCAAGGGGCGGGAAAAATATAAGCGGCCAAAAAAAAACTTTTAGCGTCGACTATTAGTGGAGCAATAGCGTCCACTTAAGTGGACGCTAAAATCTGGCAAAAAAAAAAAAATCAAATAAAAGCTCAATAGCGTCCACTTTCAAAGTGGACGCTAATACTTAAGCATTAGGGTCCACTTAGGTAGGAAAAAAAAAAAAAATTGCTAACCAATAGGGTCGACTAAAAGTGGACCCTGAAGATCCCTTATTAGCGTCCACTTTCAAATACTTAAGCATTAAGTTGACCCTAAAGATTAGGTAGAAAAATTTTAAAAAAAAATTTTAAAAAAAATTGATGCCCAATAGCATCCACTAAAAGTAGACGCTGAAGACCCATTATTAGCGTCCACTTTGAAAGTGGACGCTAATACGTAAGCATTAGGGTCGACAAAAGTGGACCCTAAAGATTAGGTAGAAAAATAAAAAAATCCCTGCCCAATAGCGTCCACTAAAAGTGGACGCTGAAGACGCATTATTAGCGTTCACTTTGAAAGTGGACGCTAATACTTAAGCATTAGGGTCCACTAAAGTCGACCCTAAAGATTATGTAGATAAATAAAAAAAAAATAAAAAAAATAAAATTGCTAACCAATAGGGTCGACTAAAAGTGGACGCTAACGATCCATTATTAGCTTCCACTTTGAAAGTGGACGCTAATACGTAAGCATTAGGGTCGACAAAAGTGGACCCTAAAGATTAGGTAGAAAAATAAAAAAAAATAAAAAAATAAAATCGCTGCCCAATAGCGTCCACTAAAAGTGGACACTGAAGACCCATTATTCGCGTCCACTTTCTAAAGATTAGGTAGGACAATTAAAAAAAAAAAAAATATTGCTGACCAATAGGGTCGACTAAAAGTGGACGCTGAAGATCCGTTATTAGTGTCCACTTTCAAAGTGGACGCTAATACTTAAGCATTAGGGTTGACTTTAGTCGACCCTAAAGATTAGGTAGAAAAATAAAAAAAAAATAAAAAAATAAAATTGCTGACCAATAGGGTCCACTAAAAGTGGACACTGAAGACCCATTATTAGCGTCCACTTTGAAAGTGGACGCTAATACTTAAGCATTAGGGTCGACTTTAGTCGACCCTAAAGATTATGTAGAAAAATTAAAAAAATAAAAAAAAATAAAAAATTGCTCCCAATAGCGTCCACTAAAATTGTGTATATATCACTGCATTATTTAAAATTTTCAAATAAAGTGACACAATATGCACTGTTAAATATAACAAAATAACATTTTAACCGTAAAATAAAAGCTCTCCATTTCACTTATTCCATATGTACAGTTGTTTCAATATATATATATATATATTAAAAAAAAAAGAAAAATTCTTCTATTTCAATTCCATCCTCCTAAAGAAAGATTTTAATTTGTATATATTTGCCATTTGGTTAGGAGTTACATTTGGAGGATAAAGTTTTCATTTGGACTAATTTGAAGAGTTAATTCCCATTTCATAATTCATATTAAATTTTACAGATCTAATAGTGTATATAAATTATATGATGAATATATTGATACCTTATGGAAAGATTTTACACTGTTAAATATAACAAAATAAAATCTAAACCGTAAAATAATTCCTCTCAGTTTTAAGTGAAAATATGTTGATACCTTGCAATTTAACAACCGGCCGTGTGCAAATACGGGATCATTCCCATAAGAAAACACAAAAGCAAGTAAAAAGAAACAAAACTAAAGACAAATAAAAAGATTAACTTAAAACATACTAAACAAAATAAAAAGGGTAAACTATGGGGTGCCTCCCATAAGCGCTAAGTTTAACGTCTTCAGCCAGACGGTGGTCCCTGCTTACTGCTATCTAAAAGATGATGCTCCTGCAGATGGTGGTGGCAACCGGCTGAGAATGGACCACATCAATCCTTCTAAGGCGGCTAGGCGTTTGTCCATCAATTCATTATTTTCCCGAGCCTCCTTTCTTTGGCCAGCCAACTCTCTCTGAAGGCCCGCTATTTCTTCACTAAGTGAGCGGTTTTGTGCTTCACGAAAAATTGTCGGGGCCTCCTCCTCAGCTGCCTCTGGTCCAACTACAGGTTCATCTTCGGCCATCGGCTCGACCTCATACTTTTCCGCACCAGCTGTTGGTGCTGGAGGTACCCGGGGCATGTGGGAGAGGCTCTTGTTCCATTGGCGAATGCCAAATATGGGAGTAGTAGTGACTGGCTCATCAGCTGCGGTACCCTTGATGCCTTTCTTCCGGAGGATGTAGGAGATTAAGTATGGGAAAGGCAACCCCCATGAATGTGTGGACTCCGCTCCTCCAACGTGCACCCCATTCTAAAATTTGTGAATTTGGTTCCAAATTATGTCGGGAATGGAGTACCAAGCATCTTTATGGAAGGCGTTGAGTGCTTGAAGAAATTGATCCCGCCTCTGAGTTTTGTGCCCCAAGGGAAAAGCATTACGGTGTAGTACGGAGTCCACAAACCAAAGCCGTTAAGGTAGCTTGGATCGGCTGCCTGCATTATGATGGGCATCGGCATATATCCCTTCGCACATGTCCTCAATGATTTCCGCCACATAGAATCTGGGTGGTTTCTCAGCAAGTTGTGCGGCTTCTGGAGGGTGCTCATCATTGCATTGAAGGGCAGCAGCAATGTTGGCCCGTGTTACGTAAATAGCTTTGCCGTGCCCTTTGGAAGAGAGGGCAGCCAGCCTGTTGCAGTCATGAGACAGGTGGGAATAAAACTTGATCACCAATTTTCTGTAAGCAGTGGGGGTGACTGGCTTGAAAAGCTTCTTGAGCCCCCGTCGCTTGAACTCGGCAACCGCCCATTGAGTCGCCACAAGATTTTGAAAGTTTTCGCGAATGACGAATGTGGTTTCAAATAGCAACTCCCGCTCCTCAAAAGTGGGCGGGGGAGAAATGGCTTGGGTATCGGACCCTCGGGAGGACGAAACTCGAGTTCTTGGCATGATGAGCTTGATTGGGGACTTTTGTCGAACACCTGGTGTGCACTAGAGATAGCCAAAATTGCAAAACAAAGCAACTCCGCTCAAAACCCCCTGTAAAAACACCAAAATCCAACCACAACAAAGCAATGTGGGTGGATGAACACCTACAATTGCAGAAATATGAGAAAAAAAAAAAGTTGCGTAAGTGATCGGGTTTGGGGTGTTGATGGGAATGGGGAACGGGGTGTAAAGTAGAGGTGGTGAAAAATACCTGGTATGGTTGCCGGAGAAGAGAACAGTGTGGTGGCTGTGTGGTAGAGGTGGTGAAAAA
>NC_081541.1:37100171-37102527 GCF_901000735.1 Corylus avellana | reverse complement strand
ATATATATATAGATTGGATATTGAATGACCCTATAGTTTAGGGTAGATAGCTGAACTTAACCATTTCATTTAGTTTCAAGAAATTTGATTGGTTATGCTTGTTATTTTCATTTCAGGTTCCTAGCACAGAGATTGACAAAACCCCTCCCAAGTTCTTCACACATTGGGATCTAGACTCTAAAATGTTTACGGTTAGTTTGTTTAATATTTGCTCAACTGCTTCCAATGTTTTTAGATGTGATTTGGCACAAAGATTGACAGTTTGATTGAACAGTCTACCTGGTCTGAGTTGTTTATAAGTCACTAGAATAAAAACCTTCTGTAACCTAGACATGTCATTTGATTGCCACTGGGTTAGCTCTTGGTCTTAATTCTCATTGTAGCTCTCTCTATCTCAATTTATTTTGGCACCTACTGACGCAACCAAGTAGACCAACTTACATGCTGGCTGAATTGGGTTGGACAATCTTTTCTTTCTCTTTCATAGGCCACTTGCTAGTCTGGTTAAAATACATTGAATTTTCTTTTTCAAGTTTTTTTGTTGGTCTGTTCCTACTAATGGTAACTTATCTGACCCTTTTTTTTTTGTGTTTGTCAATGTGAAGTTGCAATTATATTTTAAAATCAAGCCACCAGAGGCAAACAAACCTCAACCTGCCCCTGCAGCCAACGGCACAGCGGCCCCTGGTGTCCCACCAAGGCCTTTGCCACCACCACCACCCCAAGGTCCATCCCCACCACTTCCTCCAACGCAAGGAAGACCACCTGGTGCACATCTTGGAAATCCTCCTAGAGCCCCTCCTCCAATGCCTGCTTCTTTCCCACCACCACCTCCTACAGCCAATAGCCCTAGGCCCATGCCTCCTAGTGGGACTCCACCTGTCCCTCCCCCACCTCTTGTTGGTAGCGGCACGATGGCAAATTTTACTCCTGGTACTAGGCCTCCAATGCCTCCCTCACATGGTTTTCAAGCCCAACAGATGCAAGGCCAGGGTGTTCGTCCACCGCCACCACCTCCTAGCATGGGGCAACATGTCCTCAGGCAACCCTCATCTCAGTAAGCAATTCTCTATGTAGTAGTTGCACCAGAACTGTGTTCGACTACTTTGCTTCGATATGTAGCTATGTCCAAGCTGGTACTTTGAAATGTTTATTTTGCTATATGTCTTTAAAGCTTTGAGTATCTTTGAGACTGCAGATATAATATGATTGCCCTCGCATGTTTGCTATTTGTTCTCTCTCTCTCTCTCTCTCTCTTTCTCCCTCTCTCATAGAGGAAGCTAACGTTTATTGTAACTGGCTTAGGACTCACTAGCTCATAGATAAGTACCAAGTTAGCACTTATGAGTAAGTGCTTCAATATTGCTAAGGGACACCAAACTTATGCTAATGAATGGGTGGCTAGAGTTCTTTTTATTCTTGATTCTCTGGAGAAACTCTTTATATCATTGCAGGTAATGGAAGATAAATCTTACTATTTCAGACAACCAACCTTAACAATTTGTCAATCAATTCAAAGAGTTCAATAAAAGAGGAGGCTTTCATGTGAACAAGCATGTCAGAAGGAAAAAAGAAAGAAAGAAAGAAAGAAAGAAAGCTTTAAACGGACTATATGTACATTGATGTTTTGAATTTTTTTAGCCACATTTATCTTTAGTTTCACTCAAAACAGAGTACAATATTTTTACTCTTGTCATGATTAATAGATAAATTGTTCTGGACACGTTCAACAAATATTGTTAGAAATATATGTATTGGTGGGACTGTTACTGATACATGTTAGAAATATTGTGGTTAGGAGTTAGCTCAATGTTCTTTGGTTCTGTGATCGAGCGCAAGTGGAGTGTGATCGATTGCAAAATATCAAAAGCCTACTGGTTCCGCGATCGAGCGCATGCCCAATGTGCGTTCGAGCGCAAAATGTCGAAAACCTACTGGTACTGCGATCGAGAGCAAGTGGTCAAAAACCTATTGGTTCTGCGATCGAACGCATGCCCAATGTGCATTCGAGCGCAAAAGGTCGAAAACCTACTGGTACTGCGATCGAGTGTAGATAATTTTTTTTTAAAATTTTTTTAGGACCATTAGGGTCCACAATGTGGACCCTAATGGTTAACTATCAGCGTCCACTTTGGTTTGGACACTGAAAGTTAATTTTTTTTAAAAAAAATTTCGGACCATTAGGGTCCACTTAGCGTCCACTTTGGTTTGGACGCTGATAGTTAATTTTTTTTTTTTTAAAGTTTTTAAGACCATTAGGGTCCACTTTGTGGACGCTAACAGTTAACTATCAGCATCCACTTTCGTTTGGACGCTGATTGTTAATTGTTTTTTAAAATTTTTTTAGGACCATTAG
>NC_081541.1:37087543-37100071 GCF_901000735.1 Corylus avellana | reverse complement strand
TGAAGACGTTAAACTTAGCGCTCATGGGAGGCACCCCATAGCATATCCTCTTGTTTTATTTTGGTTTATACTCTGTTTGTGGTGTTTTACTTTGGTGTTTTTAAGTGTTTCAAGTTTTTTTTTTCTCTCACGTTTTTACATTCTAATACTGCGATCAATTGCAACTTGCGTGCGATCGAGCGCAAATTTCCATTTGTCATTTCATCACATTCTGTTAGTACGATCGAACGCACCAGGTGTGCGATCGAACGCACTTGGGCAGCATCCCATAGTTATCTTTTTATTTTGTTTTGTTTCTTTGTACTTGTTTTGAGTTTTCTTATTTTGCAGGGACAAGTGTGCTTCAATTCAAGTTTGGGGATGTGCTATGAGCCATGCTTTCCAGAACAATGTCGACCATCTCCCGGGTACATTATTTCGTTTACTTAGACACATTGGGGACAATGTGTCATTTAAGTTTGGGGGTATGGGCACACATGTTCACACACACTTTATCCAAATTTTATGTTATTTGTTTTGTGTGTTGTTTGTTTATTTGAAAAAAAAAAAAATTAAGTTGATCTAACAGAATTGTGGCTTAAATTCATCAGTGAGCTTAAAATTTTTGAACACATGATCTGATGAGTGAATCTGTTAGTTTGGTTACTTGTTTAAGACAATTGAAAAATCACATGTTTGATCTAATCACACAAGCACATTAGCACATAATCTGTGAGGTATGACATGAGGTCTGATATGTGTGTTTCTACATTTTGGATAAAACTGGATGACTTATTAGATAACACTATGGCATATATGAAAAAAAAAAGAAAAAAGAAAAAAAAAAGAGTGAAATAAATGATCATTGATGGCTTTTCACTGAGTAACTGGACCTCTTGTCTCAAAGCATTGAGTGTTTGATGTGGTATTTTTGTGTCCAAAAATATCAATAATAAAAATAACCACTCGCAATAGGACGAATCTTTGTAGGATACGGCTATAGAGAGGGTGTCGAACCTCAAGGACTGTAGGAGTTTTATTATCAAAATTCGAAAGATTAAAATTAACTTAATTGAAAAGAGAATTGATTTGATTTTCTATAAAACTAAAGTGCATGAAAATAAAAGATATTTACAATAAGAGAGAGTGTAGGGTATTGACTTCACCTCTATCCACACAACAATGGTTAATCATAATTAATCCCAGAAATTCATTCTATGCATGTTATAAATAAACCAGAAACTACCTTATAAAAGAATAAGCATAATCTATCTTCAGTTGGCACAGATCGTCCACCTAACCACTAAGATGCGGTACGACCCGTCTTCCCTAGGTATAAATTATCAAATTCTTTAACAGGATACATACAATCAATGAATAAGTGTAACCCATCTTCGGTTGGCACAGACTATCTACCTAAATTACACTAAACTAGGGTGTAGTACAATCCGTCTTCCCTAGGCATGGCCTATCAAATCCTATTGATCATATGTCAATTAAACCCATTGTGTAACCATCATCCTCATAATCACAGAAAACAAGAATGATTTGAGATCAATAAAAGTAAAATACTTTCTAAGATAAGAAAAGAATTTCACAAATATTGATTTTGGAATTTAAGAACAATTGCATTTAATATGAAGAACATAAATCAATTGTAGCAATCCTCATAGTTATACAATCAACATGCATAAATTGAAAATCTAGAAATTAAATACAATCAAACCATTGTGCTTGGATAGGGTTACATCAACACCCCACGAAGGGGTTTAGCCGTTCATGATCTTCTAAGCTCCAAAGACAATTTACTGAATTTTTACTCTAGAAAGCGGTGTGTCTGTTTACAATGTTTAGAGTCCTATTTATAGGGATTATGAGAACCCTAAAAACCCTAAAAACCTTGAGAAAACCGAAGAGCAGTCTCCCAGTCCAATTGGGAGACTGAAATCCAAGTCCATGCTGGAGAGGAATTCTTGCCGTGCACTGTACGCTCGTGTACGCTCGAGCCTAGTGGTGTGCGCGCGAGCGCAGGTATGCACTCGATCCTTGGTCGCAGACGCTCGAGCGCATGTGCGCTCGATCCCAGGAGTGCTGCGCTCGATCCTAGTTCCAGAATGCTCAACTTTTTGATCTTTTAAGCCCAATTTCCAATGGTTTGTTAAATAAGACCTGAAACACAAAAACAAAACAAAATCAAACAAATAACAATGCTAAGGAATTAACATATGTAAATTAAGGGGCTTGAATGTGCAACATTCGGCACTTATCACACCCCCAAACTTACATATTGCTAATCCCTTAGCAATACAAAACAGAAAATAAACTGGAAAACAAAAAGATAAATCCATCTTTCGTGGGATGTACGATTGCATTTAGCATATGCAACAAGCCTTTTAAACCCCTAGGCATTCCCTAGAGGACGAGTGAAGTCTCGTGAGGGTTTTCCAGGAATGATACCCACAAACATTGTCATTATTATGTCATTCAAAACGATAAAGCATCACAAAAATAATGGTTCTCATTCATTAGCAAACTTAAAATTATAAACTTCATCTTCAAAATTCCAAGGAATTTACAAGTCAAATCACTTACAAATGGCAGATTGAGATACACAAATTTCAATTAGTGCACAGTGAACTAACACAGTCATGAGACTTCAAAATAATTCCAATATGAATGAATCACCATCTTAGAATTCATTGGACTTCATATCAAATGAAACAACCAAGGCATACAAATTTTATTTTATTTTATTTTATTTTATTATTTTTATTTTTTTTATTTTTAAGGCTTTGTAATGCTTAGCTCCCTTAAGCTTTCTAGTTGACTCATGTATCGAGTGTTAGGCCAATGTCTTCAAAACCAAATGGCTTTAGGGCATTAGGTGTGAAGACACCCCTAAGGACTTACTAACTCGAGTCAAAAAGGCTACGAAGCTAGGCTAGCCATTTTATTAATCAACCCAAAAATTTCACTTTTTGACGCGAACACTCACTGCTTAATGAGGCAAGAGGTTCGATGTTACTCAGTGAAAAATTCAAACTTGATTTTTTTTATTTTTTATTTTTATTTTATACATATATAGCATGCCAAAGTTATTCATCCAATATGTCACCCAACAGAATTCAAGACATTGAAAATAAACATAATTGGTCTCAAAATTCATACCTCACAGACATGTGCTAGTGTGCTCAAGATAGATTTAAATTGAAACAAGAAGCATCTCATGTTGCCAAAAGTAAGTAGCAAGACTCAAAATTCCTAAGTCATATGATCATGTGTTCACAACTTTAAGCCTACCAATGAATTTCAAACCAAAATCAAAGCTCAACCATATGCTTAAGAATGACATAACAATAATAATGGACCGTGTTTTGTTTTTCCATACCCCCAAACTGGAATCATACATTGTCCCCAATGTATGTATAGAACTAAAGAATAAGATCAAGAGTACAGAAATACCTGAATGAGCAGATGTGGGCATATCATACCCCCAAACTTGAATGCAAAAACACATGTCCTAAAAATAAAGTGATACTCCAACCAAATACCAATCAAGTGCACACATTGTTGTAAAAAGATAAACAAAGAATGAAACAACAATGGATAAAATAAACCTGGATGGAGATCATATGCCCTGGTGGAGTGGAAGGTCAAGCGCACAGGGCCTGCACTTGATCCTAGGAGGTATTTCTCAATGTAAGTCCGAGTCCCGAAGGATCTTACCTCGATCCTTCAGAAGTCCAATCAAGCTCTTCCATCCCTTCTTCTTTATGATCATGTAGCACTCCACAAGGAAGAGGATTCTTCTTAACATCTCGAAACTGCCTCTCCCAGCGAATAGGTCTTGATGCTCCCCATGACAATGTTCAGGGTGTTTGTCCCAAACTGGTTTCATGATCAACCTCTTGTCTCTATGGGAGTTCTAAAAAACTGGGGTAGCCAGGGAATTTGCCAAAAAATTTTCCACCCCAATGAAATCAACTTCAGCAACCTCTGACTGAAATATGTCCCTTGTGGGGTTGTCATCAGGTGGTGGAGTACTTGAAGTGTGAGGCATAGGCTCCGATGGGTTTCTCCATGATGGGGCTTCAGATAGAGGATCAGGAGGTGGGTCTTCAACAGTTTCTCCAATGTCATCCAAGAGGTAACATGCATTCTGATCAGGCGCATTCTGGAAGGCATTGAAGATGTTCAATTTGATTTTCATATTTCCAAAGGAGATCTTCATTACTCCAGTTCGGCAATTGATGCATGCATTGGCTATGGCGAGGAAAGGTCGCCCAAGGATGACAGGAATTTGCTTCTCTGGCAAAAAAAAAAAAAAAGAAATACGCCAGTGTGTCATTCTAATAGGAAATTCAGTAAATTCTGAGATAAAGAGACATTACATATTGGAAAGATTTGGAAGCCTCATAACTTTGTGCTAATTCACTTTACACTGTTTTCAAACTTGTGATGTTTTAGCATGTCCTTTGTAAGTAATTGCACTTTGAGATTCCAATTCATTGTGAAGATGAAGTTCATCTTTTTAAGCTTGCTTATGAATGAAAATCATGATCTGAAGTGATGCTTTAATTTTTGGAATAAAATGAACTCTTGCATGATGTTTGTGGGTAACAATTCTGGAAAACCCTCACGAGACTTCACTCGTCCACTAGGGAATTCCTAGGGGTTTAAAAGGCTTGTTGCATACGCTAAATGCAATCGTACATCCCACAAAAGATGGATTTATCTTTTGATTTTCTGTTTTTCCATTCCTGTTTTTATTTTTGTATTGCTAAGGGACTAGCAATATGTAAGTTTGGGGGTGTGATAAGTGCTACAATATACATATTTTCAGCCCTTAACTTACATGTTTTAATCCTTTGGTTTTAGTTAATTAGGCCAATTTAATTCCTTTTTGTGTTTTTCATTCTTTTGCAGGCTTTTGGAAGAAAATGAAGTAAAACTAGGTGATTTAGGCTCAAAAAGAGAAGAGGAAGAAAATTGGAACTCCCTGACACTGCGATCGAGTGTAGTACCTGAGAGGACATAACACAAAGCAGGCCAGGAGCGATCGAGCGCATGCCAGAAGAAGGATCGATCGCAGACCTGCGATCGAGCGCACACGGGTTGCGATCGATCACACCCACGCGCATGAGACATACCAAGTGGCGGCCAGAATGTCCCTTTTTCCATATTAGGGTTCTCCAACTCCCAATTGTAATAGGATTGAAACCCTATGAAATCCCTAGGGTTTACTACTTTTCCAATGACTTCTAAAGCCTATAAATAGACTCTTAAGCCTTTAAAATAGATAGGCTTGAAGGAAGGGAAGAATAGGAGCTCTTCAAGTTCAAGTCTCGGGTTTATTCTTTTCTTTTCTTTTGTTTTATTTTATGAAGATGTTTAACATCAACTCTATGTGTAGCTAATTTACTTAGTAGGGCTAGATTGAAGCCCTAGTTATGTTTTATTAATATTTCAATATTGGCACCCTTGTGATGATCTTGTTGTGCTATTTAACTTGATTAATACTTGCTTGCATGAATTCCTCATATGTGTGTGCCTGTGGTATGGACTAGTTAGTTAAATCAATTTGGATGATCGAGTCTTGGGTTTAACATAAGTAACAAGAGATATCCACGCCGGATTCTTGGGTTAATCAACATGGGGAACCGGGAGTATACACCCATGCCCTAGGCCTCATGTGTTTGTCGATTTCTATAGAACATATGCTTTTCTAAAGAACAACTTAGTATATACCATGCTAAATCCTTTAGGGAAGAAAAGAGTTAGAGTATACACCATGCCTAACTCGTTGCTTAGGGAAATCTATAGCTTAAGGAGTATACACCCATGCCCTTAGGTTGACAAACATTAGATAGACATAACTTGATCAAAGCATTGGCATATTGATATATTAGCTTAATATAATTAGTGGTGGATATCAAAGCCCTACCTTTTTTTCATTATCAACTCAATCAATCTTTATTTTACTTAAGAAATTTACTTTTAAATGAAAATTCAGCAATCCTCGTGGGAATGATCCTGTACTTGCACCATATACTACGATGTTGACCTTGTGCACTTGCAGGTAAAACGTACAATTATTTACCTATTAATTTATGTAGATATTTTGCCAAAAACTTGATGTGCAAAAAAAAAATATATATATATATATATTTCTTTATTTTGTTTCCTTGAAATGGTGGTTTGGGTTTGTTGGCTTTTGGATGGAATTCACCATGTCAATTTCTAATGCATCGCCTATATGTGACATGTTATTGAGTTTGAAATTAATTTCAAATTATTAGTTTAGGATGGCCAATTGAATCAAATTATTCACTAAAAATGTTTATTTCACTTTGTTGGATGGCCAATTCAAGGTTAGTGTTTGAGGTCCACCATGGTGGTAGATTCAACAGGACACTTGGATGTGAGTACGTGGGAGGTGATGTGGCAGTACATACAAAGAGTGTTGACCCTGATGAGTTGTCATACTTCGAATTGGAAGGCATATGTTGACAGTATGGGTACAACTCGAGGGATTTAATCTTTTTTCAAGAACCTGGTAAAAGTCTAGTCAATGGTTTGCATTTGATTACATCTGACCATAATGTACTATTTATGGTTGCTAAGCACACTGGTCATAGCGTAGTTCACTTATTCGTTGTTTCTTTCGGGGAGGGTGTAGTTGATGAAGAAGATGAGGAGGATGAAGATGAGGACAGAGGGAGAGTTGACCTTAAAGACCCTTGGTGGCGTGATAGGACTAGTGATGATGAAGATCTTTTTGATGTAGATCTTGATGACATTGATAGTGGGGCTAGACCATCAAATACAAAACCAAATAGTCAGGAAGAGGAACAGGATGGGGATGAAAGAGGTGTTGAAGAGGGTGAGGATGATATAGGTGATGAACATGATAATGACGAGGGTGAGGGTGATAGAGGTGATGAACATGGTAATGATGAGGGTGAGGGTGAAGATGATAGAAGTGATCATCATGGTAATGATGGGGGAGATGCTGGTGTTAACGGAGGTGAAGGAGGCAACAGTAGCCATAATTTGAAGACATCTTGTGACGGCGACGATGATGATGATGATGACGATGACAACTCCGAAATGGCTAGGAGTGATATACTTGAGTCGCCAGTCATCAGTGATGAAGATTGTGAAACACATTCTGCAGGTGCAGTAGATTTTCATGCTATGGATCTAGTGGATCCAGTCATTAAACTTGAGATGAAATTCACAAACATTCAAATGTTTAGGGAAGCTATGAGGGTGTACAATGTGAAGAGGGGAAATGATGTCAAATTTACGAAAAATGAAACAATGAGATGTGTAGCGGTATGCAGGGATGCCAAATGTAATTACAAGGTATATGGAAGGAAGATGCCTGATGAAGAATCATTTCAGGTAAGATCAGTATAGTCTAAACACATCTATGGTCAAAAATATCGAAACACCATTGTCAACTCCTCATGGATAGCACATAATCTAATTGAGAAGTTTAGGGTTCAGCCCAACATGCCGTTGGATGTAATCTAACATGAAGTGAAGGAGAAATGGCGTGTTGATGTGAACCTAAGTATGATATACAGAGCTAGGAGGAAGGCCAAACAAAGATTGTATGGGAATCTTGAGGACCAATATGGGAGGTTGTGGGACTATTGTGAAACCTTGAGGCATACTAACAGTGGAAGTTGCGTTGTGATGAAAGTTGACAGACCAAACCTAATTTTGCCTCCAAAATTTGGAAGACTATATGTTTGTTTGGCAGCCATGAAGAAAGGCTTTTTGGAGGGTTGCAGGCCGATCATTGGGGTAGATGGGTGCTTCATAAAAGGACCATTCAAGGGCCAACTCCTTTCTGCAGTTGGAAGGGATGGGAACAACAACATGTACCCAATTGCCTTTGCGGTTGTCGAAGCCGAGGTTAAAGACAGCTGGATCTGGTTCCTTGAAACCCTTGTCTCTGATCTTGGTACCCATGCCAGGCATGCTAGGCCTACATTCATTTCAGATCGACAGAAGGTAAATTTTTTTCTTGTTCACAACTTAAATATTCATGCAATTTGTTTGACTATTGTTTTGGTAACATAAAATTATTTTATTTTGTAGGGTCTAATGCCAGCTTTTGAGGTTGTTATGCCCATGGTTGATCACAGGATATGTGTTAGGCATTTATATTCCAACTTTAGAGACATTGGGGGGCATCGAGGGTTGGCACTGAAGGAACAGTTGTGGTCTACAGCATCTTCATACACAGAATATGAATTGAATGATCATATGGAAGAGTTGAAGAAGATGAATGAAGCTGCATATGAATATTTGAGTCAGATTGACCCTAGTACATGGTCTAGGGCATGGTTTAGTGACTACCCAAAGTGCGACCTCCTAGTCAACAACATCTGTGAGTGTGTCAACTCAAATATTTTGAAGGCTCGTGACAAGCCCATCTTGACCATGTTTGAGATGATAAGGAAGAAGCTGATGCGGAGATATCAAGCTAAGAGGGAAGGGATAGAGAAGTTGACTGAGAAGTTAATCCCCAGGATTGCTTCAAAGTTGGAAGAAATTGGGTTACAAGCAGTAGACTGCATTGCACAGTATGCTGGTGATTCTATGTTTGAAGTTACTTGTCCAGATAATAGACAATATGTGGTAGACCTTGGCAGAAGGAGGTGTGGTTGTAGGCAGTGGGAAATTACTAGAATCCCATGTCCCCATGCAGTGGCTGCTGTACTCTATGATTGTGGGGACCCTGAAGATTATGTTTGATAACCACCGAATGTTGCACATTCAAGCCCCTTAATTTGCATATGTTAATTCCTTAGCGTTGTTATTTGTTTGATTTTGTTTTGTTTTTGTGTTTTCAGGTTATAAATAAAGATGCAATTAATTCCATTCATTTTGGGCTTAAAAGCACACTTTGAGAAGACCTAGAAGATATGATTAAGCTTAACCAATCATGGTTAAATTTAATCAAATAAAGGAAAGGATTAATTCGGAATTTCTCAAATTGAAGTCAAAATCGGATTGGATTCAATTTGGGATTCTGCATACGTCTCGATATTTTGGCCATAACTTTCAGCTCAAATATCCGATTAAGCTGATTCAAGCGGCACTGAAAAGCTAACTCAAATTTCTACAAATCATTGTGAAATAGCATTTTCCTAATTCGGAGCGTCGCATTGCCAAAATCGCCCCGCAAGATAGGAACGCAATTTTGGGTGAATCCTATTCCGATTTGGACTTAGGTTTTCTTTATCCTAATTGGACTTGGACTTAAATCTCCGAAATTTATAGGATTACTAGGGCTTCTAGGACTCTCCTAAGCCCTATAAATAGGCCTCTAAGCATTGAGAAAAGACACACCGCCTCTTAGAGCAAAATTCAGTAAATTGTCTTTGGAGCTTAGGAGATCATGAGCGGCTAAACCCCTTCGTGGGGTATTGATGTAGCCCTTTCCAACACAATGGTTTGATTGTATTTAATTTCTAGATTTTCAATTTATGCATGTTGATTGTATAATTATGAGGATTGCTACAATTGATTTATGTTCTTAATTATTAAATGCAATTGCTCTTAAATTCCAAAATCAATATTTGTGAAATTCTTCTCTTGTCTTAGAAAGTATTTTACTTTTATTGATCTCAAATCATTCTTGTTTTCTGTGATTATGAGGATGATGGTTATACAATGGGTTTAATTGACATATGATCAATAGGATTTGATAGGCCATGCCTAGGGAAGACGGATTGTACTACACCCTAGTTTAGTGTAATTTAGGTAGACAGTCCGTGCCAACCGAAGATGGGTTACACTTATTCATTGATTGTATGTATCCTGTTATAAAATTTGATAATTTATACCTAGGGAAGACGGGTCGTACCGCGTCTTAGTGGTTAGGTGGATGATCCGTGCCAACCGAAGATAGATTATGCTTATTCTTTAATAAGGTAGTTTCTTGTTTATTTATAACATGCATAGAATGAATTTATGGGATTAATTATGATTAACCATTGTTGTGCGGATAGAGGTGAAGTCAATACCCTACTCTCTCTCTCTTATTTTAAATCTCTTTTATTTTCATGCACTTTAGTTTTTAAGCAAATCAAATCAAAACCCCTTTTAATCAAGTTAACTTTGATCTTTTAATTTTGATAATTAAACCCTTGCAGTCCTTGAGGTTCGACACCCTCTCTATAGCCGTATCCTACAAAGATTCGTCCTATTGCAAGTGGTTATTTTTATAATTGATATTTTTGGTCACAAAAATACCACATCAATTTTTGGCGCCGTTGCCGGGGAGTGCTTAACGGTTTTATTGTCAAATTTTAGAGATTAATTTTAACTTAATAATTTATTTTCCTGTTTTAAGTTGCTAATTTTTAATTCTGTTTTGTGTTGATTTTATTGTTTTTCAGAAACTGCAAACAGGTCTGTAAGCTGCCTTCTCTGTGATTGCGATCGAGCGCAGCCCGTGTGCGGTCGAGCGCACGACTGCACTTCAGCAGGATTCTAGCCAGCAGGGCTCGAGCCCTCCACTCCTGCGCGCACACCCATCTGCGGCAATACGCTCGAGCGCACCCTACCGTGCAATCGAGTGCACGTGCGGCATCCTGCATCCAGACCCTAAGTGCACACTAAGGCCGTTTGTGAGCTTGTTTGTTTTATGTTTTAGCTTAATTTTTTTTTCTGTTTTCTTTTGAATTTCTATTTAGTTTATGCTAGGTCATCGTTCTTTATCTTTTCCATTAATTTCTTGCGACCTTGAAATTGAACGCACTTTTAGACAAATTAGATCCCAAAAGAACTCTAATTTGCTAGAAGAGCGTTCCACTGAGACCATGGGGGACGGTAACCACGTAGCATTGCAAGATCACTATCTTCCTACCACTTACACTACTCCCACATGTCTTCGGTTGCCGGAAATTACGGCAACCCATTATGAAATTAAGCCTAGCACTATACGAAGTTTACCTTCCTTCTTAGGGCTTAGCACTGAAAATCCTTATGAATTCCTCAGTGATTTCGAATCAATCTGTGAGACCACTAAAATGAATGGATTCACTGAGGATGCCCTAAGGATGCGTCTTTTTCCTTTCTCCCTCAAGAAAAAAGCCAAACATTGGTTCCAGTCCTTAACACCCAATTCTATCACTTCTTGGGCTCAATTGCAACAAGAATTTCTTAAGAAGTACTTTCCCATAGGCATGACCAATGATACTAGGAGAGCCATTACTACATTCTCCCGGTACGGGAGAGGATTTCCATGAGACTTGGGATAGGTTGCAGACCTTGCTTAGATCATGTCCACACCACGATGTCCCAAAATGGTAGCTAGTGTAGTGTTTTTATGATGGCCTGACCGAGTCCAATAGAAAAATGGTAGATGCATCATGTGGGGGGACATTCATGTTGAAAAGTGAAAATGAAGCATGGTCTATGTTTGAAAACTTAAGTAACAATTCTCTTCAGCAGGTTTCCGCCAGACGAAGGGCACCAGCACCTAAAGCACCTAAGACGGAGAGTTTGTATGAAGCAGGCCATTCCCCAAACATAGCCAACCAAGTAGTTGAGGCTATCACCAAGAAGCTAGATCAAGTTTTGATGACTGCTGGTTTTACTCCTAATACTGCTCACAAGCACACACCACATAAATCTTGCTCATTTTGTTCAAGTCCTATGCATCATGAAAATAATTGCCCTCTTGCTGGAAATTATATTGATGTTGCTAATGAGCAGGTTAATGCAGCTTTCTCCAAACCAGGTAATGATCCGTACTCCAATTCCTACAACCCCGGGTGGAGAAATCATCCCAATTTCTCATGGAAGAACTCAAATTCGGGCAACTCAGCCCCAGGGCCATACAATCAAGCTCAATCCAACAGGTAGCCTTACCAACTTCAGTCCACTTACCGGCCTCCACAGCAGCACTACCAGTCTCCATCAGAGTCTAATTTTGAGGATCGGATTCTAAAAGCAGTGAATGAGCTAACCGGCGAGATAAAGCAGTCAATCAAATCTCAAGAGGAAAGAGTAAACTCACATACCCACTCCATTGCCAAACTAGAAGCTCAAGTTGGACAACTTGCTAATACCCTCAACAGGAGGGAAGAAGGAAAGCTTCCAAGTCAGCCAGTGACCAACCCTAGGGGACTATACATGGTAGAAGGAAGCACATCTCAGCTGGAGCAAGTTCAAGCCGTCACCACATTGAGAAGCGGAAGACTGGTTGACAATCATGTGGAAGAAAAGAAGGATGAGCAAATCGAGGCCCCACAGAATCTGCATCAGGACAAGGGTAAACAAGTAAGCATCGAGGCATCTTCATCATCTACCCCCACTCCTGAGGTACCATATGAGCCTAAGGCCCCTTTCCAAGAACGTCTCAAGGCACCTTCCCACTTCGGGAAACAAGGAGAGAAGATACAAGACATGATGGAAACCTTCAAGCAGGTTCAAATCAACATCCCACTCCTTGAGGCCATCAAGCAAATTCCAGCCTATGCAAAGCTTCTCAAAGACCTATGCACTCAAAAGAGGAAGAAT
>NC_081541.1:37079811-37087443 GCF_901000735.1 Corylus avellana | reverse complement strand
CACTACCAGTCTCCATCAGAGTCTAATTTTGAGGATCAGATTCTAAAAGCAGTGAATGAGCTAACCAGCGAGATAAAGCAGTCAATCAAATCTCAAGAGGAAAGAGTAAACTCACATACCCACTCCATTGCCAAACTAGAAGCTCAAGTTGGACAACTTGCTAATACCCTCAACAGGAGGGAAGAAGGAAAGCTTCCAAGTCAGCCAGTGACCAACCCTAGGGGACTATACATGGTAGAAGGAAGCACATCTCAGCTGGAGCAAGTTCAAGCCGTCACCACATTGAGAAGCGGAAGACTGGTTGACAATCATGTGGAAGAAAAGAAGGATGAGCAAATCGAGGCCCCACAGAATCTGCATCAGGACAAGGGTAAACAAGTAAGCATCGAGGCATCTTCATCATCTACCCCCACTCCTGAGGTACCATATGAGCCTAAGGCCCCTTTCCAAGAACGTCTCAAGGCACCTTCCCACTTCGGGAAACAAGGAGAGAAGATACAAGACATGATGGAAACCTTCAAGCAGGTTCAAATCAACATCCCACTCCTTGAGGCCATCAAGCAAATTCCAGCCTATGCAAAGTTTCTGAAAGACCTATGCACTCAAAAGAGGAAGAATCAGAAGCACATTCCCAAGAAGGTCATTCTCACCGAGCAAGTAAGCTCTCTGATTCAGCATAACACTCCTCCAAAGTTCAAAGACCCTGGAGCGCCTACAATTTCATGCGTTATCGGAAACACCGAGATTGAGAGAGCTCTCCTCGACTTAGGAGCTGGTGTTAATTTGCTTCCATACTCGGTATATCAAAAACTGGGCCTAGGGGAATTGAAACCGACAAGTACTGTCTTGCAATTGGCTGACCGCTCAATCAAGAAACCCCGCAGGATTGTGGAGGATGTCATTATCAAGGGGGACAAGTTCTACTATCCAGTTGACTTTATAGTTCTGGACACAGAACCGGTCCCAAATCCAGAGAAGCAAATTCCTGTCATCCTTGGGCGACCTTTCCTTGCCACAGCCAATGCATGCATAAATTGCCGAACCGGAGTAATGAAGATCTCCCTTGGAAATATGAAGATCAGATTGAACATCTTCAATGCCTTCCAGAATGCGCCTGATCAGAATGCATGTTACCTCTTGGATGACATTGGAGAAACTATTGAAGACCCACTTCCTGATCCTCCATCTAGAGCCCCATCATGGAGCAACCCACCGGAGCCAATGCCTCTCACTTCAAGTACTCCACCACCTGATGACAACCCCACAGGGGACATATTTCATTCAAAAGTTGCTGAAGTTGATTTCATTGGGGTGGAAAAAATTTTTGCAAATTTCCTGGCTACCCCAGTTTTTGAGAACTCCCATAGAGACAAGAGGTTGATCATGAAATCAGTTAGGGACAAACACCCTGAACATTGTCATGGGGAGCATCAAGACCTATTCGCTGGGAGAGGCAGTTTCGGGATGTTAAGAAGAATCCTCTTCCTTGTGGAGTGCTACATGATCATAAAGAAGAAGGGATGGAAGAGTTTGATTGGACTTCTGAAGGATCGAGGTAAGATCCTTCGGGACTCGGACTTACATTGAGAAATACCTCCTAGGATCAAGTGCAGGCCCTGTGCGCTTGACCCTCCACTCCACCAGGGCATATGATCTCCATCCAGGTTTATTTTCTCCATTGTTGTTTCATTCTTTGTTTATATTTTTACAACAATGTGTGCACTTGATTGGTATTTGGTTGGAGTATCACATTTTTTTTAGGACATGTGTTTTTGCATTCAAGTTTGGGGGTATGATATGCCCACATCTGCTCATTCAGGTATTCCTATACTCTTGATCTTATTCTTTAGTTCTATACATACATTGAGGACAATGTATGATTCAAGTTGGGGGGTATGGAAAAACAAAACACAATCCACTATTATTGTTATGTCATTCTTAAGCATATGGTTGAGCTTTGATTTTGGTTTGAAATTCATTGATAGGCTTAAAGTTATGAACACATGATCATATGACTTAGGGATTTTGAGTCTTATTAGTTACTTTTGGCAACATGAGATGCTTCTTATTTCAATTTAAATCTATCTTGAGCACACTTGCACATGTCTGTGAGGTATGAATTTTGAGACCAATTATGTTTGTTTTCAATATCTTGAATTCTGTTGGGTGACATATTGGGTGAATAACTTTGGCATGCTATTAAAAAAATAAAAATAAAAATCAAGTTTAAATTTTTCACTGAGTAACCGGACCTCTTGCCTCATTAAGCAATGAGTGTTCGCGTCAAAAAGTGAAATTTTTGGGTTGATTAATAAAATGGCTAGCTTAACTTCGTAGCCTTTTTGACTCGAGTTAGTAAGTCCTTAGGGGTGTCTTTACACCTAATGCCTTAAAGCCATTTGGTTTGGGAGATATTGGCCTAACACTCAATACATGGGTCAACTAGAAAGCTTAAGGGAGCTAAGCAATTCAAAGCCTAATAAAAATAAAATTAAAAATTAAAAATTAAAAAATTTAAAAAAAAAAATTTGTATGCCTTGGTTGTTTCATTTGATATGAAGTCCAATGAATTCTGAGATGGTGATTCATTCATATTTGAATTATTTTGAAGCCTCATGACTACGTGTTAGTTCACTTTGCACTAATTGAAATTTGCGTATCTCAATCTGCCATTTGTAAGTGATTTGACTTGTAAATTCTTTGAAATTTTGAAGATGGGGTTTATAATTTTAAGCTTACTAATGAACGAGAACCATTATTTTTGTGATGCTTTATCCTTTTGAATGACATAATGATGATAATGTTTGTGGGTATCATTCCTGTAAAACCCTCACGAGACTTCACTCGTCCTCTAGGGAATGCCTAGGGGTTTAAAAGGCTTGTTGCATATGCTAAATGCAATCGTACATCCCACGAAAGATGGACTTATCTTTTTGTTTTTCAGTTTATTTTCTGTTTTGTATTGCTAAGGGACTAGTAATATGTAAGTTTGGGGGTGTGATAAGCACCGAATGTTGCACATTCAAGCCCCTGAATTTGCATATGTTAATTCCTTAGCGTTGTTATTTGTTTGATTTTGTTTTGTTTTTGTGTTTTCAGGTTATAAATAAAGATGCAATTAATTCCATTCATTTTGGGCTTAAAAGCACACTTTGAGAAGACCTAGAAGATATGATTAAGCTTAACCAATCATGGTTAAATTTAATCAAATAAAGGAAAGGATTAATTCGGAATTTCTCAAATTGGAGTCAAAATCGGATTGGATTCAATTTTGGATTCTGCATATGTCTCGGTATTTTGGCCATAACTTTCAGCTCAAATATCAGATTGAGGTGATTCAAGCGGCACTGGAAAGCTAACTCAAATTTCTACAAATCATTGTGAAATAGTATTTTCCTAATTCGGAGCGCCGCAATGCCAAAATCGCCCCGCAAGATAGGAATGCAATTCTGGGCGAATCCTATTCCGATTTGGACTTAGGTTTTCTTTATCCTAATTGGACTTGGACTTAAATCTCCGAAATTTCTAGGTTTCCTAGGGCTTCTAGGACTGGTTTGCTCCCTATAAATAGACCCTTAACCTTCAAGAGAAGGTGTGCTTAGTTTTAGATACAAAAATCTTCTTGGAGGCTTGACAAGTTGAAGAGGAGATAATCCATGGCAGGAGGCCATCCTAGCACCCCGATGAGCGGCTAATTCTGTAATAGGGTGTTGATGTAGCCCTATCCAAGCACAATGGTTTGATTGTATTTAATTTCTAGATTTTTAATTTATGCATGTTGATTGTATAATTATGAGGATTGCTACAATTGATTTATGTTCTTAATTATTAAATGCAATTGCTCTTAAATTCCAAAATCAATATTTGTGAAATTCTTATCTTGTCTTAGAAAGTATTTTACTTTTATTGATCTCAAATCATTCTTGTTTTCTGTGATTATGAGGATGATGGTTATACAATGGGTTTAATTGACATATGATCAATAGGATTTGATAGGCCATGCCTAGGGAAAACGGATTGTACTACACCCTAGTTTAGTGTAATTTAGGTAGACAGTCTGTGCCAACCGAAGATGGGTTACACTTATTCATTGATTGTATGTATCCTGTTATAGAATTTGATAATTTATACCTAGGGAAGACGGGTCGTACCGCGTCTTAGTGGTTAGGTGGATGATCCGTGCCAACCGAAGATAGATTATGCTTATTCTTTAATAAGGTAGTTTCTTGTTTATTTATAACATGCATAGAATGAATTTATGGGATTAATTATGATTAACCATTGTTGTGCGGATAGAGGTGAAGTCAATACCCTACTCTCTCTCTCTTATTTTAAATCTCTTTTTATTTTCATGCACTTTAGTTTTTAAGCAAATCAAATCAAAACCCCTTTTAATTAAGTTAACTTTGATCTTTTAATTTTGATAATTAAACCCCTGCAGTCCTTGAGGTTCGACACCCTCTCTATAGCCGTATCCTACAAAGATTCGTCCTATTGCGAGTGATTATTTTTATAATTGATATTTTTGGTCACAAAAATACCACATCAATGTTGATGAGTGCTTTACTATTGAGGTGTACAAGAAGGCATATGCTCCCGTAATATACCCAATGCCCAGTGAGGAATAGTGGATCAAAACAAGTCATGATAAGTTGGAGCCTCCAAGAGGAAGAATTGCCCCGGGTAGGCCAAAGAAGCTAAGGAGAAGGGCTCCCAATGAGAGTAGGGACCCGAGAAATCCATATCAGATGAGGAAGTATGGAGCGCAAATGAAATTTGGGAAGTGTAATGGCGTTGGACACAATAAAAGGTCATGTCCAACTAATAGAAGTGAAGCATCTAACAGCAAGAAGTCGAATACACCAATTGTAAGTTTCTCATACATATAGCTCATATTTAATAATGATATGTTTTATAATATTTATAGTTCGTTGTTATACATGATACTCAACTTGTTTTTGATGTTGTGTGTGCAGTCACGAAGTATTGGTTCGAAAACACCTAAAGCAACAAAAGGCAAAGGCAAACAAACAATTGTGCAAAAGGTAGTGGAAGGAGTTCCTATTTTCTTATATTCATGGTAATATTGTGATACTAAACCTATTTTCGTTTTTATGTGTGCAGTCACAAAGGGTTGGTTCTAGTACACCTGAAGCGAGCAAAGGCAAACAAAAAGTTGAGGAGAAGGTACTTGAAGGACTCCCTATTTATTTACTTTTATACATGGTAATATTGTGATACTAACTATATTTTTGTTCTGATGTGTGCAGTGACAAAGGGATGGTTCCAGTACACCTAAAGCGACCAAAGGCAAACAAAAAGTTATGGAGAAGGTACTTCAATTATTTCGTATTATTGTCTTTATTTTGTTAAGTGTTTTGGTATTATTGTAGTCCACTGTTTAACAAGTTATTGTTGCAATTGTGTTAAAACCAATTTTGTATTTTAGCAGGAAATGTCTTTACTTAGGGCATTATGTGGTGGACTACTTGGTCCACAGTCATCTACTACTTTTAAGGTAGTTAAAAACAGTACCTCAAACAAATGATTTCTATTTTTTTTTTTTTTTAACCCTCATAATTGTCTTTTATATATATAACTTATTTTTTGATTTGTTTTATTTTTTTTTTTTTTTTTTACATATAAAGAAGAAGGGCATATCAAGCAGCAAAGCATCTACAAGTGTTGGTGCACATTCCAATAGAAAGGAAATCCACATCCCGCATCTTGTTGACGAGCGAGAGCACACACCTTTCCCGGATTTGCCCATGTACGCAGAGATTTACCACCCGCCGGGGGTGCTGTCGAAGGAAAAGTATCACCTCCCACTGCAGCTGCTGATGAAGAGGGCGTATCACCTGCAACTAGAGTTGCTGATGAAGGCAAAGGCTCACCTCCACCTAAACCTGCTATACTTGAACATGGATTTGGTGCAGGCATTGAACTACCTCCATCATGGGGTGTGCCACTTAGACCCTTAACAAATGATCTAGATGATCTACTAGTTCCTAAGTTGTCCATAGGAGGGCCTGCAACAAGGACTCGCCATTCAGATCGAATAGCTGGTATTTGTCACAGTGTTCCCAAAAAAAACACTGGCCCAATACACATTGACTTAACTGAAGATGACTGTGAAACTGAAACTGCTGTAAGAAGAGGGCCATTGACTAGGGGTGGCTGAAGTTCAGGATCTGCAAGAAAAGGCCCATTAACAAGAGGTGGTTCAACTGTATCAACTGCAACTAGGGGTGGGGCAGCAAGGGGTGGGGTAGTAAGGGGTAGTGCAGCAAGGGGTGGTGTAGCCAGGGGTGCTGCAGCCAGGGATGGTGTAGGCAGGGGTGCTGCAGCCAGGGGTGGTGTAGGCAAGGGTGCTGCAGCTAGAGGTGGGGTAGGCAAGGGTGGGGCAGCAAGGGGTGGTGGAACGCCATCTGTGGCAGGCAGAGGTGGTGCAAATGCTTCTTCATCGTTAGACCAAGTGAAAGGCAAGTGCATTGTGACAACAGTCAAAAAAGAAATAGAAATTATGGAGGCCAAGAGGAAAAGAAAAAATCTAGATTGGAAGCCATAGTCAGAGATGTTTTATACTTGTAAATTATTACAATGTTGGTTGTGGTATGTTAGGTGTTATGTATAATGACATGTAAATAGGTAGTTTTGGTTTGTTAGTTGCTAAGTTTAGTACAAGGACATGCTGTTTTGCTATGTTGGTTGCTAAGATTAGTACAATGGTATGCTATTTTGGTGTGTTGGTTGCTAAGTTTAGTACAATGACATGTTGTTTTGGTATGTTGGTTGCTAAGTTTAGCACAATGACATGTTTTGGTATGTTGGTTGCTAAGTTTAGCATAATGACATGTTTTGGTATGTTGGTCGCTAAGTTTAGTACAATGACATGTTGTTTTGGTATGTTGGTTGCTAATTTTAGTACAATGACATGTTGTTTTGGTATGTTGGTTGCTAAGTTTAATACAATGACATGTTGTTTTGGTATGTTGGTTGGTATGAGGATATTTGAATGTAAATTATATTTGAATGTAATTTACAACAGGGGTATTATTTTTGGTATGTAGTGTTGGTATGAGGAAATTTGAATATAATTTACAGCTTCGGTATTATTTTTGGTATATTGTGTTGGTATGAGGAAATTTGAATATAATTTACAGCTTTGGTATTATTTTTGGTGTGAGGAAATTTGAATGTAATTTACAGCAGGGGTATTATTTTTGGTATGTTGAGTTGGTATGAGGATATTTGAATGTAATTTACAGCAGGGGTATTATTTTTGGTATGTTGTGTTGGTATGAGGATATTTGAATGTAATTTACAGCAGGGGTATTATTTTTGATATGTTGTGTTGGTATGAGGATATTTGAATATAATTTACAACAGGAGTATTATTTTTGGTATGTTGTATTGGTATGTGGATATTTGAATGTAATTTACATCTTTGGTATTATTTTTGGTATATTGTTTTGGTATGAGGATATTGCAATGTAATGTACAGCTTGGGAATTTTTGGTTTATTGTTTTTGTATGAGGATATTTCAATGTAATGTATAGATTGAGAATTTTTGGTTTATTGTTTTTGTATGAGGATATTTCAATGTAATGTACAAATTGGGAATTTTTTCG
>NC_081541.1:37069379-37079711 GCF_901000735.1 Corylus avellana | reverse complement strand
GTTTTTGTATGAGTATCTTTCATCAAATTTATAGCTTTGGTATTTTTCGTATGTTGTTTTGGTTTGAGGATCTTTATTGAAAGGTGCTGAACACAATAAGGTCTTCAACACAATCTCGCGTACTACATACTCGTTGGAAGGTCTTAAACACACCTCCCCCCGGTCTTCAACACAATAATGCAAGATAAATCGCACTTGGGACTAATGGAGTTAAACTATGGTTGAGGTTCAATTTAGGGTTTGCGGTTTAACCCTAAACCCTAAACCCTAAACCCTAAACCCTTAAACTAAACAAATCCCACATGGGACTCTTTAAACTAAACAAATCTAACATGAGACTAATGGAATTGGCAAATTCATGATCCAACACAGGGACTAATACCTATAAACAAAATAACTCTGATTAAATAAACCCTGATTTATAGAAACCTTCTAAGGTTTAGCTTATACGTTTAGTGTGCAACACGTGGCAACAACATATTGCTCATAACCCAAAAAAAAAAAAATAAAAAATAAAAAAAGGAAAAAATCCTCCAAACAACACATATTGGCTAAGATTAGTGTCACAACACATGACACTAATGTATTTAAAGTAAACAAATCCCACACGGGACTAATGGATTAATGATCCAACATATCGACTAATGTCTTTAACAAAATAACTTCACATATGACTACATAGTTCTATCATACTACACATTGGTAAATATATTAACATATCACAAAACCACAACAAAAAACTACAGCATGATCCACCAGCTCAACCATGACGACCAACCTCAGGATAGCATCACACGACCTAATTTGCAGACGTGGTGACCATTGGGAATGTATCCAAAGAACAACATGAATAATGCACACATCATTACAATCCATGAACATACAATGATTGTAAGGTAATTCTTCATCATTGCATTCATCTTTATGTCCAAAATCTCGAGTTGTTTACGATATTGAGATATCTCATTCAGCAGTCGTTCCTTCATATGCCGAGCTTCACTCTCCATTTCTACCTTTAGCTGCACAGTTTTTTTTCTCATGTTCTGCTCTCACCTTCCCAACTTCAACTTCAACCAATGTTTCATATCGTTTCACTTGAGCCTCCAAATATTCATGCCTTTGATGCAAATGATGTACCACCTTCTTATCAAAGGAGCACATTTTAGGATCAAGCCATTCCAAGAAACCACAGTCTTGGTTAATCTACAAAACACATTACAACTAACAATTACCAACCGAAATTAATTGAATAAACTAAACAAAAGCAGTAAACAAGGACAGTTCATATATTGATTACATAAAATATCAAGTACTTGCCTTCCAGTTTTCGCAACTCACAAACCTCCTTCCAAAGTTTTTCTCAGTGTTGGCTGTTTTGACAATAGTCGGCCGCTCGCAGAAGCAAACGCGCTGCACCGCAGATGAACCACTGCTATGAGCTGAACCAAAAGAGCTTGCACCTTCATTTGAGGTATCCATTCTACATGATATAGTAATACATAATTAGTTCGCTTCCACATTTGTTTTATTGTTGATCACATTTCAAATGGGTAATAATGCATGCATGTGACCAATGTATTCTGAAACCTACGCTATTCCTTTTTTTGGCAAAATAATTAGAGAAGGAGAAAAGTGTAGGAAGCTTATTTCAGGCTGAGCTTCGGGCTTATACTGTTCAGCTTTGTCTGCTCCTCTCCTTATTTAATTAATTACGTAGCATTTTATTAACTACTACCTCAGACCATAGAAAATAACCACAGCCAACCAAGCTACAAGTGCTTACAACCGTTCATCCATTAATCGTTGTAGCATGAAAAAGTAATGTTTATTGGAATCTAAACCATAATAAAGAAGAATAAATAAGAGGCATATAATATTCCCCTAAACAACAACAACCCTAAATATATTCCAACAAAACCCCCAATTTTTTCTCTACATAAAACCCTAAAACATTAGATGATCTAATATTTTGAAATTGGGGCATACCTCATAAGAAATGGCGAAGAGGGGAGATGGCGAACAAATCTTTTGGACTTCGTTGCTGTCGCTGGGCTAGGAGCACGAGCTTCTGGAATCCCTTCTTCATCTTGTCGTGCTTCAGCGTGTGGGTTTGTTGGAGTGAAAAGGACGAGCAACGTGTGTGGGTGGGGTTCAAAAGGGGAGGGTCATCATGTTATAATATTGAGGGCAAAATTGAAATATATTGGGTAAAAAAGTCACGTGAGGAGCACGTGGGGCGAGTTCCGTCCATTTAGACGGAAAAATCAAACGGATGGTTTAAATTGCCAATTTTTGAAACTTCAGGGGGGTAGATTGCCAATTTTTGAACTTTGGAGTTAAAATTGCAAAACACCTGAAACTTCAGGGGAGTAAACTGCATTTTCCCCAAAATTATTTATAGAGCTTACAATAATTTTAATTTATTCTAATGTAATTTATTCCTAATACAATCTCTTCACTTAGGGTAATTTAATCTTCATTTATAATAGGAATTTTTATTCTTCTCATATACTCTAACACTTGGAACTGTATGAAACTAAAAATGCTAAGTTACAACTTATAAAGACACATTTCATCCCACAATCAAGCAAGGAAATCACATTCTTGTGAAATTAAGTGGGGTGAAAGGTTTTGTCTTTTTCGATTGGGCTTTGTTGTTGGATGCCCACCCCCTTATAGTTGTTCGATCTTATGTAACTTTTTCCGTTATTGGGAAAAAAAAAAATTGGGGCGAAAGAGCATACCATGCCTTTACGAAATTCTTCCACAACACAATTTCATTATGTTTTTTCCTTGTCTTGGATTGCAACCAAGAGTTATTGTCTGCAATGTATTTAGAATTCCGGCTGTAGTATTTTTTTTTTTTTTGACATGTTCGCACAAGGCATGGTCTCCAGTCAATTGAGATTCCAAGTATTGTATTAGGTGGAAGATCTATTGAAACAATGAATAAGGTCAGTTAGGAATTGGATTGAGGAGAAAGCGATGAAGCTTGGCTTTTTTTTTTTTTTTTTGTTCATTATGTCCAATAGAAAGCATGTTACATATACTTATTGGGCCTAAACTTTTGGATCTGGGCTCATAGACATTTAGGAAAAAAAAATCCTTTTGGACTTAGAAATAAGCTTTGTGCTCAACAAAGTGAGGGTTTTCAAAGATTGGCCTTCAAAACTTCAACAGGCTTTTTAGAGAATTAAGTTTGAATGTTTTTTAAAATTCAAAATAAAATGGTTATTTAAAAAAATTGGACTTGAAATAATATTATTTCAAAGATATTACAACTATTTTGCACAATAATCTCATTCTGGCCATGGAAAACCAAATCACAAAAAGAAGAAAACTTATCTGAATAATTTGAGCTAATACTTAATCCCAAAAAGAAGAAGAAGAAAAAAAAAAGACGCTGTTATTAAATTTCAATAATTTTTGAATTTGATACAAACAAATTTAGGTTTAGTATTATTTGCAATTCTAACCTTAATTAGAGCACATATAATATCATCTATGTCTTCGTCATCTTAGTACTTCACTTCTCTCTTTGAGCATGATTTATATAGTGAAATCTTGACCTCATAGATATATTAAATATTAAGTAATTTATTTCAAGCACTTTTTTGTTTTTTTAATCATTGCTGCTTGAAAGGCCTGTGTGTCAAAGAAAGTAAATAACAGTTGCACCATGTAACTTAAGGCATTAATATTTCTGTCAGGGTCACAACAAAAACATGCATGTTTTAGAGATGATAATCCTTAATCAACCAAAATGTTTGTGCAATTTAATTGCATGAGATATTTTGTCATGCAAATTAGTTATGTAACTAAGCAAGGTTTTTTATCTTTGGGTTAGGGGGATTCAGTGTCGCTGTAGCATGGCCAGTCTTATAACAAGGTTAGGAAGGTGGTGTAGTTTGGTAGCGGCATATGTAATTTCTTAAAGACTGGAAGACTTTGTAATGCATAGCATTGTAGATTGTATAGTGGATCAAGTTCTTTGTATCAGAGATGAGTCTTTTCCTTGGTTCAACTCGTGCTTCGGACTTGTGAAGACTTTGTAATTTATAGCGAATGTTAATGGAAAGCACACAATGTCAATTGATGACTTAATGAAAGAGTACTGAAATTTGATACTGTCAAGCAAAGCAAAGCTTTGTTGCAACAACGGAGAAACAGAGTAATGAAGATCAAATGAGAAGAAGAGAAGAAGGTGTAGAGAGAAAATCAGAGACTTGCATTCAGTGAATATTTGATCTTAAACTATTACATTGAAAGAATCAGTTTATATCCTTGATATCAGAACTTATCTAAACAAACTAACTTAACTAATCAATAACAGAAAACTGAATGAGTAATAAACTCAAACTGACTAAACTGAATAAAAGAAGCATAAGCTCAGTTATTACAAGTTTATTTAACACGTGCATATATCTAAAACTCCCCCTCAAGATGGATGGCAAACATCCTTGACAAACATCTTGGAAAGTAACCTAGAAAAATCCTTAAAACCAAGGCCTTTTGTGAAGATATCAGCCAGTTGGTTCTGAGAAGACACGTGCAAAATTCTGAACAAACCAAGTTGAATCTTTTCACAAATTAAATGGCAGTCAATCTCGTCAATCTCTATGTGCTTAGTTCTCTCGTGAAAAACAGGATTGGCAGCTATATGCAAAGTAGACTTGCTATCACAGAAGAGCAATGCAGCCTTTGGATGAGGTATATGAAAATCATGAAGAAGAGAGACAAGCCATGTTAGTTCACAAGCAGTAGATGCCATAGCCCTACATTCTGTCTCAGTAGAAGACCTGGAGATGGTGTGTTGTTTCTTTGATTTCCAAGAAACTAATGAATTACCAAGGAACACACAGAAGCCAGTGATTGACCTTCTAGTATCAACACAACCTGCCCAATCCAAATCTGAAAAAGCTTTTAGACAAAAATCTGACTTAGCAGAAAACAAAAGCCCTTGAGCAGGAGAGTTCTTGACATATCTCAGGACTCTAGTAGTAGCGTCTAGATGAGGTTGTCTTGGTTGATCCATGAACTGACTCAAGGCTTGAACAGAATAAGCTAGATCAGGCCAAGTTATGGTAAGATAAAGTAACCTGCCAGCCAACCTTCTGTAACTAGTTGGATCAGGAAGAAGATCCCCAACATCCTTGGAGAGCTTAAGATTTTGTTCCATGGGAAAAGAAACAGGTTTGGAAGCTAAGAGACCTGAATCTTCAAGAACTTCTAGGGCATACTTTCGTTGAGAGACAAGTCCCAAAAAAAAAAACTTCAAAGGGCCTAAATCTTTCAGCTTAAACTTATCATTAAGCAGAGTGATAAACTCAGAAACTGCCTTAGAATCATTGCTTGCTATGGCCACATCATCAACATAGATTAAGAGAGCAATGTAAGAAACACCATGAAGCCTTGTAAACAAGGAGTAGTCAGCCTTAGATTGTATAAAGCCAAGATCAATCAAAGTAGCAGAGAACTTAGAAAACCAATTCCTGGAAGCCTGCTTCAGACCATATTAGGACTTTGTCAATTTGCAAACCTTGTTCTCCCCCTTAACAGCAAATCTAGGAGGCATGGTCATGTACACCTCTTCATCTAAGTCTCCATGTAAGAAGGCATTATTAACATCCAATTGATGAATTAACCATCCCTTGGCTGCAACAACAGCTAAGAAAACCCTAACAGTTGTCATTTTGGCCACAGGTGAGAAGGTTTCATGATAATCCAAACTGATGTACAAATTTAATTGTACTCGCAAGCGCACGAGTCGTGTGCAATATAGTGTGTGTGCAAGTGCGAGGTCGATCCACAGGGAATTGTGTTTGTGAAATTTAATTTTTATCTAAATCAATTATATCTTAACATAGTTCTGAATGATTTTGATTTTGAAAATAAACAAACATCAACTAAATAAAATAAAAATAATCAAAAGATAAACGACTAAGGTTTTAGAATTCACCTCACCAAATCAAAGCATACATTCTCATGTTTTCATTCATGCATCCGACAAACAATTAAACCCTATATATGTTCTATTGTTTTTTATAAACCAATTGAATCATTTGATGCATCCATCTCTATTACAAATCACAACGAATATCCAATTGAGATCAAATCATCCACTGTATCCGTAAATCACAATGGATATAAGTCTCAATCAGATCATTCGATGTATCCGTTGGATGAAATACAACGAATATCCAACATTTTCACGATTTATAAACAACAATCAATCACAATTTTGTCACACAATTGAATTGAAACGAACATACATTACATTAAACGACGGATTTGTACGAACAAAACATAAAAATGTAAAACTAATCAATGGCGAGGCTTCATCTTCAACCTTAGTTGAAGATTTAGCCTCTTATGACAAAAGAAATCATAAAGAAACTAAATTACTTCATTAAAATTACAAACTTACAAAAGAATTCGAGTTCCAAGCTATAAAAACCTAGAAAACACGAAAAACGACCAAGAACGGCGCCCCCGGCGCGTCTCCGTCCGATTACAATGGAAAAGAATGATATTTATAAGCTAATTTTAGGGTTTTAGCACTGCCAGGTCGGCCGAGTGCGCTCGATCGCACTCGGGCAACATGTTTTCTGCTTTACAGGGAGCGAGTGCGCTTGATCGCACTAAACGTGCGATCGAGTGCACTTCCAATCGGAATTAGCCTACTCTTGTGACATATGAATTTGTAGATCTTTGAGTTAGCTTTCCAATGACACCAAGATCGCTTCAATCCAAGCTATAAAATTCTAGATATGGCCTTTTTAGTGGGACTCGTCGGGTGCAAATCATCGCTCGATCCCAATTTGCTGCCAATGCTCCATGAAGTGTCTTAAGCCCCAGAATTAATGGAATGAGTTGCAAATTTCACCTTAAAGCCGCATTTTTCTCTTAATAGCCTGCAAATCACTAAAACACCAAAACTAACCAAAACAACAGAAAAATAATAAAGCTAAAGGCTTAACAAATGTAAATTAAGGGGTTCAAATATGCAATATTTGGTACTCATCACAAACCCTCACATTGGGTATACTCTTTTGCTACCAACCGAGCCTTGTACCTCTCAATGCTGCCATCAGACCTATGTTTCACTTTATAAACCCACTTACACCCTATAGGATGTTTGTTAGGTGGTAGAGTAGTTAACAACCCATGTATGATTTGTTTCAAGTGCAGTAATTTCAGCCTGCATAGCTGCACGCCAATTGGCATCCTTTACAGCTTGATGATAGAATTTAGGTTCAAACTGAGAAGAAATAGCTAAACAGAAAGATCTGTGAGGAGGTGACAAATTATGGTAAGAAACAAATGAAGACAGTGGATAAGGCTTACCTGAATCTGCATCCATTAAAGTAGATTGAAGTGGAGAAGTGGAAGCCAATTTGCAATGAAAATCTTGCAAGTAACTAGGTTTGGATTTGACCCTAGTGGACTTTCTAAGAGGTGGACAAGAAACAGGAATGGAATGATTAGGTTTAGAAACAGAACTAGGTGAAGCTACATCTGCAGAAAGATTAGAAACAGGTGAGATTTGAGTAATTGATATAGGAATTTCAGAAACAGAAGTTTCTGGAACAGAATGACTAGAATCTGGAACACTAAAGGAAGGAGGGGAATTATGTGTGACTGGTTGTGGAAAAGATGATGTAAAAACATCTTCATCTGAAAAATCAGGAACATGAATGAATGGAGAAACATTGTCATGTAGTGGAGTAGATGTATGATCCAAAGGAGAAGCATAGGGAAAAGTTGTTTCATGAAAAACTGCATGTCTAGAAATGATGATAGAATGAGTATGAAGATTATAAAACTTGTATGCTTTCATGCCATATGAATATCCAATGAATATGGAAGGAATACCCTAGGATCAAACTTTGTTCTATTCCTAGACAAAGTTGACACATATGCTAAACAACCAATGACCTTAAGATGAGAATAAGAAGCCACAACAGAATATAGTAACTCATGTGGAGATTTATTTGAAAGTAAAGGTGTGGGAATTCTGTTTATAAGGTGAGCTGTAGTAAGAATGCAATCTCCTCAGAATTTCAAAGGACGATGTGACTGAAACCGAATAGACCTTGCAACATTTAATAAGTGTTGATGTTTTCTTTCAACTATAGCATTTTGTTGTGGGGTCTCAACACAACTAAGCTAATTAATAGTGCCTTGAGCAGAAAAAAAAAAATCATTCATTTTGAATTCAAGTCTATTATCAGACCTTAGACATTTGACTTTTGATTTGAATTGAGTTTGAACAAAATTAATGAATGCTTGAATTAAAGACTTGGTTTGAGACTTATGTTGCATCAAATGCACCCAAATGAAACGAGTGAAATCAACTACAATAGTAAGAAAGTAAACTGATCCATTTATAGATTTAGTAGCCAAAGGACCCCAGATGTCACAATGAACTAAATCAAATGGAAACATGGAAATTGAAGTACTTACAGGAAAAGAGAGTTTGTGTTGTTTTGCCATTGGACAGATTGGGCAAACACTCTCTGAATTACAAGATATTTCAGAAACATGCGTATCTAAAAGCTTTATTCTAGCAATAGAAGGATGACCTAATCTATAGTGCCAAACATCAAGTGATGGTTTTTTTATGGAATTGAAAGAAACATGCTGCTTAAAAGGAGGAATAGAAACTGATGCTGGAACCTTGTTTTCTTGCAGCAAGTAGAACAATCCAGCTTCTTCCTTACCCACCCCAATCACTCTCCAATGGTGCAAATTCTGTATAAAACAATATCTAGCAAAAAAGATGAAACAACATCTTAGATTTTTAATAAGTTTGCTAGCTGAATTGAGGTTGAAGGTAAAAGAGGGAACACACAAAACTTCAGTCAATGTAAGATTTTCTGAGAGTTTAATAGTACCAATGTGTGTGACAGCTGCTATGGAACCATTAGGTACGTTTACATATGTTGAAACTATAGCAGTAATGGAAGGGAAAAAGGATGGAGAATTAACCATATGGTCGGTTGCACCAGTATCTATTATCCAAGAGTGTTTATGTTGTTTTGAAGAAGGAACCATATTAACAAAAGATGCAGAAACCACATAATATCATGGATTAAGAGATGAATGATAACCTGATGCACCAACAGCAGAATGAGCAAAATGAGCAGGGGCTGTGCAGAGGACTGTGGTGATGACAATGAATATTGTTTCATCATATCCATTATGTTCTTGTACTGCTCAGAGATCATAGACAGATGAGGAGAAAACGTTTGTTGAGCATTTAAACCAGAATCATGCACCTGGTTTGCTGAATGCTGAATTGGTTTGCCTCGGGTAGATCTGAAACGAGGAGGGTAACTATGCAACTTATAGCATTTCTCCACAGTATGGCCAACAAATCCACAATGAGAACAAATAGGTTTACCTTTCCTATAGGTGTTCTGTTTGACAAATTCATTCCCTAGGATAGATTTTGTCATAAAAGCAATAGGCTCATGATTGACAGTAGGAGAGGAAATAGGAGCAGGGGTGGAATTGGTCATTAGGGCAGAAGATTCATGGCTTAGAGAATTGATTGTGATTTCTCTTTGTTTTTCCTCTTGAATTATAAGAGAAAAAACTTTATGTAAAGAAGGCAAAGGATCGGTTAAAAGAATTTGAGCCCTAACAGTAGCAAATGAGTCATTCAACCCCATTAAAAATTGATAAACTTTTTCTTGGCCATGAATTTCAATGATGGACTGAACTCTAACACAATTGCAGCAGTTGCATGCAGACATGGGTCTATAGTTATTGAGTTCCTCCGACAAAATTTTAAGCCGAGTATAGTAATGACTTACAGAGGAATTGTCCTGAGTAATGGCTGCAATGGCCTTTTGCAGCTGGAAAATCCGAGGACCATTTCTCTGAGAATAGCTTGCCTTGAGGTCATCCCACATATCCTGAGAAGACTTGATGTAGATTATGGTTGAAGCAATATCCTTTGAAACTGAATGCAGGATCTAAGAGACCACGATATCATTGCATCTGGTCCATGCTGGAAGAAGATTGTCACCAGTAGCTGGTTTTGGCATTGAACCATCAACAAAACATAACTTGTTCTTAGCACTCAGAGAAACAAGCATGGATCGACTCCATGTGTTGTAGTTGTCCTCTGAAAATGCACTGCCAACCAGATTAAGTGCTGGATTTTCTCCATTGCTAAGAAACAAAGGACTTGAAGGATCTATGGACTGATTATTGAAAACAGTGTTTATAGGAGCGGAAGATGAAGGAATGACAGATTCTGCCATTGAAGGAGTAGTAGTAAACTTCACAAAGTGAAGGGCTCTGATACCATGTCAAGCAAAG
>NC_081541.1:37060543-37069279 GCF_901000735.1 Corylus avellana | reverse complement strand
TATTACAAGTTTGTTTAACACGTGCATATATCTAAAAGATACAGACAGTGAAGGTTGTGAAATGAGCTTAATTTACCACATGGGAAAGACGAGAAGCTGAATAGAGAGTGATGTTGTCCTTTGGTGGAACTTAACAAAAGACATAAGGGATTTGGTTACCTGAAGGGCAATATCATGCCAAGTATTGTTAACAGTATGAATTCCACATCAGCAAAAGCTTTGCAAGCTGTCAACCATCTAGCTATGACATCTTGCTGTGAAGACCCGTTGACACCAATTAAGGAAACACTATCAACCATGCAAGCTGTCAAGCAATCAGCTCCTATATCCTACAGCTGTGGAGAAACGTTGACACCAGTTAAGGAAAGCATGGGCAACCAACCAAGGAAACAATCTCTGACTTACACGGAAACTATTAATGTGCTGACAACAAGGCATTCTCAATATTGACAAGGAAACACATCAGTAAGGAAAAATAGCAAAGAACTCTCAACGGCTATAAGGAAACACATCAACAGAATATATCTCACACAAGGCAATTGGGCTGTAATTGATATCTTCTTTATTATTGTAAATAAGTGTATGTTATCATTCCTTATTTTTCAATGTACCTTTTGTATATATATATCACCGTGTACCTCTTAGTGAAAGTCAAGCAATAAACTTTTCTCTTTGCATCTCTTAGATTTTCTTAACTTGGTATCAGAGCCATTTAGGCTAACCCCAATTCTTGTTTTTTATCCCAAATGGCCTCTTCTAGCTCTAGCAATGTTAATGCTACCTTTGTGCCTCCAAATACTACCTCTCTTGTTTCCCTCAAACTAGAGGGACCCAATTACCAAAGTTGGACCACCCAATTCATCCTTTCTATTCGCACCAATGACCTCATGAACATAGTTGATGGCTCAGAAGTTTGTCCCTCTAAATTTGTTCTTGATGATGAGGGCAAGCCTACCTCTGCCATTGATCCTGCATATTAGGTATGGCAGAAGAAAGATCTGTTTGTCCTAGCTTGGATCAATGGCACTCTCTCCGAAAGGGTTCTATCTATGGTTTACGGACAGAATACTGCACACCAGGTTTTGTCTCTTCTATCTAAAAAGTTTGCTCCTAATTCTAAGACAAGGATTTCATAACTTAAACATCAGCTTCAGACCTTGAACCAAGGTTCTCAAAATATTTCAGATTATTTGCTCACTGCAAAGAGTTGGGCTGACCAACTTGTTGCAGTAGGCAAAGCTGTAGATGATGAGGATTTAATATCCTATGTGGTAGGAGGCTTAAACTGATCCTATCATCCCTTCATTACATCACTAAGCTTTGCTACGAGGGATGTCTCAATTTCATTTGATGCCTTTCAAATAGAGTTGCTGAATTTTGAATATTTATTGGAATCACACGTGAAGTCTATCCCACCTGAGGCAAATCAAGTTGCGTTTTTCACGCAAAAACCAAAGCAACAATAATACAACAAGAAGACCAAATTTCAGCAATATCCCAATCAGAGTTTGCATCCTCCTCCACAGCAACGCCCAAATTTTCCAAACTCCAATACTAGAGGAGTACTACCTGCAACATCTCCACGACAAAATGGTAAACCTTACTCTCCAAATTCTCAGTTTTTCAATGCTAATCGTACTCCTTGTCAAATCTGTGGAAAGACAAGCCACCAGGCACTTGATTGTTATCATCGCATGGATTTCTCATTCCAAGGCCGACATCCACCATCTCAACATGCAGCAATGACAGCACACGCACATGCTATTCCAGAAAATGAACAACCTTGGTACTTGGATAGCGGAGCAAACAATCATGTCACTGCAAAGCTTGAAAACCTGTCCTTGCAATAACCTTATCAAGGATTTGACAGTGTGACGGTGGGAAATTGAGGAGGATTGCAGATTGCTAACACGGGTGTTGTTCACAATTACCTACCTAAATTAATAGGCAAATAATTGGATGTTCTACCCGCAAGTGCACGAGGTCAACATAGTAGTTTAGTGTGCAAATATGGAGTCATTCCCACGAGGACTGCTGAATCTTGTTTTAAAATCAATCCCCGAAGTAAAATAAAACAAGAGATTGGGTTTAAACTGATAATGATAAAAAGGTAGGCCTTTGATATCCACCACTAAGTATATTAAGCTAATATATCAATATGCCAATGTTTGTCAACCTAAGGGCATCGGTGTATACTCCTTAAGCTATAGATTTCCCTAAGCAACGAGTTAGGCATGGGTGTATACTCTAACTCTATTCTTTCCTAAAGAATTTAGCATGGTATATACTAAGTTGTTCTTTAGAAAATCATATGTTCTATGGAAATCGACAAATACATGAGGCCTAGGGCATGGGTGTATACTCCCATTTCCCCATGTTGATTAACCCAAGAACCTGGTGTGAATTACTTTTGTTACTTATGTTAAACCCAGGACTCGGTCATCCAAATTGATTTAACTAACTAGTCCATACCACATGCACATGTTGATCAGGCAAACACATATGAGGAATTCATGAAACTAGGTATTAATCAAGTTAGATATCATAACAAGATCATCACAAAGGCGCTAATATTGAATATTAACAAAACATAACTAGGGCTCAATCTAGCCCTACTAATTAAATTAGCTACACATAAAGTTGATGTTAAACATCTTCATAAAATAAAATAAAAGAAAAAGGAAAAGAATAAACCCGAAACATGAACTTGAAGAGCTCCAATTCTTCTTCTTACAAAGCATACCTACTCTAGAGGCATAAGGGTCTATTTATAGGCTTTAGAAGTCCTTGACAAACTAGTAAACTTAGGAATTTCGTAGGGTTTCAAAACCTATTACAATTGGGAGTTGGAAAACCCTAATATGGAAATATTAGCATCATGGCCGTAGCTTTGATGTGTCTCCTGCGCATGGGTGCGATCAATCGCAACCCGTGTGCGCTCGATCGCAGGTCTGCTTCATGCTTTGTCTTCTCTGGTACTACGCTCGATCGCAGGGAACCTGTGATCGATCGCAGTGTCAGGGGCTCCCATTTTTCCCATCTTCTCTCTTTGAGCCCAAATCTTCCAGATTTACTTCATTTTCTTCCAAAAGCCTACAAAAGTATAGAAAACACAGAAATGAATTAAAATGACCTGATTAACTAAAACCAAAGGATTAAAACATGCAAGTTAAGGGCTGAAAATATGAATATTTTAGCACTTAACACACCCCCAAACTTGCATATTGCTAGTCCCTTAGCAGTACAAAACTAAAAACAAAATGGAAAAGCAGAAATCAAAAAGATAAATCCATCTTTTGTGAGCTGTACGATTGCATTTAGCATATGCAACAAGCCTTTTAAACCTCTAGGAATTCCCTAGAGGACGAGTAAAGTCTCGTGAGGGTTTTCCAGAAATGTTACCCACAAACATCATGCACAGTTCATGTTATCCCAAAAAGTAAAGCATCACTTCAAGATCATGATTTTCATTCATTAGCAAGCTTAAAAAAAATGAACTCCATCTTCACAATGAATTGGAATCTCAAATTGTAATTACTTACAAAGGACATGCTAAAACATCACAAGTTTGAAAACAATGTAAAGTGAATTAGCATACAATTATGAGGCTTCCAAATCTTTCCAATGTGTAATGTTTCCATATCTCAAAATTCATTGACATCCCTATTAGAATGAACATCAATGGCATATTTCTTTTTCTCTCTCTTTTTTTTTTTTTTTTTTTTGGGTCAGGTTGTGCAATGTTTGGTTCCCTTAAGTTTTCTAATTGACCCTTGTATCGAGTGTTAAGTCAATGACTCCCAAACCAGGTGGTTTTAGGGCATTAGGTGTAGAGACACCCCTAAGGACCTACTAACTCGAGTAAAAAAGGCTACAAAACCAAACTAACCATGACATTGATCAAATCAACATTTTTCACCTTTTTGACGTGAACACTCAATGCTTTGAGGCAAGAGGTCCAGTTACTTAGTGAAAAGCCATCAATGATCATTTATTTCTCATCATTTTTTTTTTATCTTTTAATTATTAACATCACTATATATGCCATAGTGTCATCTAATAAGTCATCCAATTTCATCCAAGATGTAAAAACACACATATCAGACCTCATGTCATACCTCACAAATTTATGTGCTAATGTGCTTGTGTGATCAGATCAAACATGTGATTTTTCAACTATCCTCAACAAGTAATCAAACTAACAAATTCACTCACTAGATCATGTGTTCAAAATTTTAAGCTCACTGATGAATTCAAGCTACAATTCTTTTAGATTAACATAAAATTTTAGGGTAAACATGAACATGCATAATTTTTATTTATTTTTTTTAATTTTTTTTCAAATAAACAAACAAAACAAACAAATAACATGAAATTGGGACAAAGCGTGTGTAAACAACACATGTGCCCATACCCCCAAACTTAAATGACACATTGTCCCCAATGTGTCTAAGTAAAGGAAAGAGTGTACCCGGGAGATGGTCGACATGTTCTTGGAAAGCATGGCTCATAGCACACCCCCAAACTTGAAGTGAAGTACACTTGTCCCTGCAAAGTAAGAAGACACAAAAACAAGTAAAAAGAAATAAAACTAAAAATAAATAAATAAAAATTGAACTTAAAACACACTAAACAAAATAAAAGGATAAACTATGGGGTGCCTCCCATGAGCGCTAAGTTTAACGTCTTCAGCCAGACTATGGTCCCTGCTCAATGCTATCCTGAAGAAGACACTCTAGCTGGAGGTGCTGCATGTTGGACGGATTGGAGTGCCAAATCTCCATCTCTTGGTACTAACTTTACTTCAAGATATGGCTTGACTCTATGTCCATTGACCTTGAATGACTGGTTTGTCTGATGGTTGTGAATCTCTAGAGCTCCATGAGGGAATACTTGTGTGACAATGCAGGGTCCATACCATCTTGACTTAAGCTTCCCAGGGAAGAGTTTCAATCTTGAATTATAGATCAAAACCTTCTGTCCTACTTGAAACTCCTTCTTGACCAGTTGCTTGTAATGGTATGCTTTGGTTCTGTCCTTGTAGAGCTTGGCATTCTCATATGCATCACGCCTCAGTTCTCCAGTTCATTTAATTGGAGCTTCCTTTTGTCACCAGCTTGCTTCATATCAAAGTTAAACTTTTTGATGGCCCAGTACGCTTTGTGTTCCAATTCCACTGGTAAATGACATGCTGTCCCAAAAACCAACCGATATGGAGACATACTGATAGGTGTCTTGTAAGCAGTCCTATAAGCCCATAGTGCATCATTTAAGCGTAGTGACCAATCCTTCCTACTGGGGTTTACTGTCCTTTCAAGGAAACCTTTGATCTCTCTGTTGCTGATCACCACTTGACCACTAGTTTGGGGGTGGTACGGAGTGCCAACCTTATAAGTGATGCCATACTTCTTTATCACAGAGGCAAAGGCATAGTTGTTGAAGTGGCTCCCCCCATCACTAATGATTGCCCTTGGTGTCCCAAATATAGCAAAGATGTTTTCCTGCAAAAACTTCACAACCACTTTGTGATCATTAGTCCTTGAGGGGACAGCCTCGACCCATTTAGACACATAATCCACACCCACAAGAATATATAAATAACCAAATGAGTTAGGAAATGGTCCCATGAAGTCAATACCCCGGACATCGAAGAGTTCTACAACTTAAATATTTTGCAGCGGCATTTGATTTCTGGATGAGATGTTACCTGTCCTTTGGCATCTATCACAAGAGCTGCAAAACAAGAAAGCATCTTTAAACACATTATGCCAATAAAAACCAGATTGCAATACCTTTAGCGCTGTTCTCTTGGCCCCAAAATGTCCACCACAAGCAAACTGGTGACAGTGCTACAAAATACTCAAGTGCTCTTCTTCTGGAACACACCTTCTAATGATTTGATCAGGGCCGAATTTGAACAAATAGGGGTCATCCCAATGGTATTGTCTAGATATGGATATTAACCTCTTCCTTTCTTGACTAGACATACCTGGAGGAAACACCTTGGCAGTGATATAATTCACTATATCTGCATACCATGGGAGTTAGATGTTAACTGCAAACAACTGCTCATCTCGAAAATTTTCATTCAATGGGAGCTCATCTCCTTCTTCCTCATGCAGTAATCTAGATAAGTGATCTGCCACCACATTCTCACTTCCCTTCTTGTCTCTAATCTTAAGGTCAAACACTTGTAGTAATAATACCCATCTGATCAATCTAGGTTTGGCGTCTTTCTTTGCAAACAAATATCTCAATGCAGCATGATCAATGAATACAATAACCTTTGAACCAATTAGGTACGACCTAAACTTCTCCAAAGCAAATATGACAACTAATAATTCTTTCTTAGTAGTAGAATAATTTAGCTGTGCATCATTCAATGTTCTAGAAGCATAATAAACGGCATGAGGTACCTTTTTGATTCTTTGACCCAAGACAGCTCCCACGGCAAAGTCACTGGCATCACACATGAGCTTGAAGGGTAGACTCCAATCAGGTGCCCACATTATTGGTGCAGATGTGAGCAGCTTTTTTAGTGTGTTGAAGGTAGTCATGCATTCTTTAGTTCATTCAAACTTGGCCTCCTTCCCTAGCAATGCACAGAGGGGTCTAGAGATCTTGGAAAAATCCTTGATGAACCTTCTATAAAATCCAGTATGTCCAAGAAAGCTCCTCACCCCTTTTACTGTCAGAGGTGGGGGAAGTTTGGAGATGATATCTATCTTAGCCTTATCCACCTCAATGCCCTTGCTTGAAATAGCATGACCCAATACAATGCCTTGTTGAACCATGAAATGGCATTTTTCCCAATTGAGCACTAGGTTGCATTCTTCACATCTCTTGAGAACATTCTTCAAATGGTGAAGGCATTCATCAAAACTAGACCCAAAAACACTAAAGTCATCCATAAATACCTCAATGGCTTTCTCCACCATATCTGAAAAAATGCTCATCATGCATCTTTGGAATGTGGCTGGGGCATTGCATAATCCAAATGGCATCCCTCTGTAGGCGAATGTGCCAAAAGGACAAGTGAAGGTGGTCTTCTCCTGATCCTCTGGTGCTATTGCAATCTGATTATAACCACTGTACCCATCCAAGAAACAATAGTGGCTATGACCAGCTAACCTCTCTAGCATTTGATCAATGAAGGGTAATGGAAAATGGTCTTTTCTGGTCACCTTGTTCAGCTTTCTGTAATCGATGCATACCCTCTACCCAGTGGTTACTCTTGTAGGTATCAGCTCATCATCTTCATTCTTTACCACTGTGATCCCACTCTTTTTTGGCACTACTTGGACTGGACTGACCCATTTACTGTCTAAGATGGGATAGATGATGCCCACATCCAACAGTTTTAATACCTCTGCCTTAACTACCTCCTTCATATGAGGATTGAGTTTTCTCTGCGCATCCCTGTTTGGCTTTGCTTCGTCTTCAAGGAAGATTTGATGCATGCACTTGGCTGGACTTATTCCTTTTATGTCAGCAATGGTCCACCCCAAAGCAGTTTTATGTTCTCTAAGAACTCTTAACAACTTTTCTTCTTCCCCACAACTTAGATTTGCAGCAATTATGACTGGTAGTGTCTTGTTCTCTCCTAAGTATGCATATGTCAGGTGTTCTAGCAATTACTTCAATTCCAGCTTGGGTGCCTGGAGAATAGAAGGAACAAGAGATGTATTAGTAGGCTCAAGAGTCTCAAAGGGAGGAGTGTACTTGAAAATTTTGGGGAGGCCTCAAGGTGATGCACTGTTTCAATGATGTTATCAGTGACATCTTCAGGTTTTGGCTCAATGTCTTTTCTTGTGAGACTATGGGTGAGGGTGACCTCCAATGGATCCTTCTGTGGGTCCTGGAAAACTGGCTCACTAAGATCTTGGATCATAAAAGCATCAAAACATTCTAGATCATCATGAGGTAACTTTATTGCATCAAATATTTTAAATTCTATTATCTCACCATTAACCTTCATACTTACTGTACCATTTTTCACACCTATTGTAGTATCAGCAGTTCTCATAAAGGGTCTTCCTCAGATGATAGGCAAGGGGGATGGCATATGGGATTCTTCCACATCTAACACAATGAAGTCAGCAGGTGAAATACATGTACCTACCTTTACCAACACATCCTCAAGTATACCTCTTGGTCTTTTGATGCTTCTGTTTACGAATTACAAGGTGACTGAGGTTGGTTAAAGCTCCCCCAAACCCAGCTTTTCATATACCATGTAAGGCAGCAAATTGACCCCTGCTCCCAGATCTAGCAATGCATGCTCAAAAAGATGGTCTCCTATCTTGTAAGGAATGGTAAAACTCCCCTGATCTGTTAGCTTAGGTGGAAATTTTCTCAGTAAAACTGCACTTACCTCTTCTGTTAGGGCCACAGTCTCATGCTCCTGAAATCTCCTTTCGTTAGTGCAACAATCCTTTAAAAATTTGGCATAAGAAGGAATCTGTTTAATTGCATCTAACATGGGAATATCGATTTCTACTTTCCTCAGAGTCTCAAAGATATCCATGAGTTGCTTTTCTTTCTTTGGTTTGACTAACCTTTGAGGAAAGGGGGGTGCATTTACCTTCTCCATTTTGTTTACCTTAGAAGTTGACGGTTCATCTGGAGTTGCTTGAGGTGGCTCTTTAGTTCCAATGACTTTGCCATTCCTAAGCACTGTGACTGCTTTCAGTTGCTGGTGACTCCCTGCGTTAGAATTGTTTGGGTTGGAAATTC
>NC_081541.1:37049454-37060443 GCF_901000735.1 Corylus avellana | reverse complement strand
CTCTTTTAATGTTAATGTGTTTCTTTAGGCATGCAAATTTCTTTATGTAAAATTACTGAATTTATAATCTCTCCTTTTCAAAGTTCATTTCATTTCATCACTCAACTTTGTGACTAATGGTAGTAGAAACATATAATAATGTGAGAAAAAAAATATTATAATATATTAGATTTAGAATTTAAATCTTACTTTCTCTTCAACTGTAGACAATAATTCTTGAGGCTAGGGTATAATGGGAATTACCTTTAGAGTCCACCAATCAAAAGGAAATTGCAGCGCATGGTAACGATGAAGATATTGATTTATTATTAATGATGGCTAAAGCAATAACACTAATAATTTAATGATGATCTTTAATTATAAAATGTTGTAAAATGGATATAATAGGATCCAGATTCCTAGCAATACATAATATAAAAAATTATATATATTTTTTTATATATTAAAAGTCCTTACAACGCATGGTGTTAATGGATATAATATGATCCGGATCTCCTACAATTAATACTTAATAATATAAAAAGTCATTACAATGGAATTCAGATCCCTAGAATACCAAGCTAGGGTATTTTAGGGGCAACAATTTTCTCTATCCTGACGTTCTCATGAATAAACAACCCGTTTTATGCATATTGATTATGGCACAAGCAATAACAATAATGGTAAATTAAATATTTCATACGTGTATAAAGAAAATATAAATTAAATTATTAAATTTATCTTTCTTTTCTTTTTTTTAATCAATCGATAGGCTTTTATTCATTCCAAAGGAAACAGGAAACGAACAAAAACCAGAGCATATAAGCTCTAGAAAAATAGAGCTAATTGCTCTAAGGTTACAATTTGCTGAATAAAGCTAGGGACCTCCTCCATCCAAACTTTATCAATATGCCCATGAACTGCTGCTTTAGCCATTAATAAATGAGCAGCTTGATTAGCCACTCTTGTGGCATGCCTCTCCTTCCCATCTACGAAAATGGCTCAGTACCACCTGAATATCTCCCACTACGAAAATTTATCTTTTCTTAAACTTATCTTCAACAAAAAGGCCTTGCCTGCCTATGAACTAAATAATGAACTTTTTTTTTTTTCTTTTATCTTCTTGGTCTCTTTTCTGGTCATGAAAAGGAAATCTATTAACATATAGACAAGAATCTATTAGATTGTGACCATGGGAAACATTAAGCCATCGTACTTAATTAACTTAATTAATTTGCCAACAGAAGGTTATTGGAACCTATCATGCATCACTCAACTTGGTGACTAATGGTAGTAGAAACATATAATAATGTTGGGAAAATTTTATATAATATTAGAGTTAGAATTTAAATCTTACTTTTTTTTTTTTTTTTTTTTTGAATAAAGGACTCATCTCATTCAAAAATTATCTGGGGAAATACAACATCTAGAGCATAAAGCTCTAAATACCAAGAGCTAAAATAGCTCTAAACAATAAGAGCAGATTGCTCTAAAACAACTATATCATGAACAACCTCCGGGACTTCTTCCATCCAAATTTTATCAACCCCCGTAATTTCAGCTGCCCTTGCCAATCCATGAGCTGCTTCGTTTGCGGCACGGCGTACATGTTCCGTTCTCCAGCTCCTAAAACCCGGCAAAATAGCATGGATATCTTCAATAATTTGGCCAAAATTACACCAACTTGCCCCTCCTCTAATTGCTTGGACCACTGCTTTGGAATCACCTTCCAACATAATATTGTGGAGGCCCAAATCTCGACAAAATTCCACGGCGCAAAGAGCCCCCATCGCCTCCGCCACTGTAGGGTCCGGACGTCCTTCGAAGGCAAAACATGCAGCTGCACACACTTGGCCCATGTAGTCCCGAACGATGATGCCCACACCATACCGCCTGGAACCTGGTTTCACCGACACATCCCAGTTGGCCTTGTATGTGTCAAAAGCTGGCGCTGTCCACCGCAGGAGAGGAGCAGGCTCGTTGGGTGCTGTCTCGGCTTGGTCCTCCTGCTGCTCAACAGATTTTTCCCATAGCTGCCATTGTGTCTCTGCCTCTTGTGCCAACGCCTTTGGGTGCTTGAAAAGCCCACCATGTATGACTTCATTTCTTCTCTTCCATATATCCCGAGCAGTACAAGCAAATATTCCCATCTCTTCCGTGGTGCACCTGCAAGACAAAAACTCAAAGATTTCCAAAAAATCGTCCTCCATACAAGCACATTTCTGCAGTGACCTGCGGCTGGTGCTCCATACGTCCTGCGCTGCTGGGCAGACCCAAAGTGCATGGGAAACTGTCTCACTTGCTCTAGTGCAAAATATACACGTAGCATCCTCCAACACCCTTCTAGCTTTAAGGTTTACTTTTGTGGGGAGAATATTATTACATGCCCTCCATATGAACATCTTCGTAGCATTAGGCACCCTCAAATCCCATATAGTCTTCCAAATATTTTTGAGCCTCGATTGATTTGAGCCTCCACCACAATTTTCTGCCTTTCTATCAAGCTCCAAATAGTATGCACTTCTCACCGAAAATTCTCCAGAGCTTGTGAACTTCCAAATTAATCTGTCATGCTTGTTATATCTGCTCAGTGGCAGTCCACAAATTAATTCTGCTTCTTCTTCCCAAAATATTTCCTTGATCAGAGGAATATTCCACCTTGAAGATGACGGTTCAATCAATTCACACACCTTTGCTTCTCTTGAGAGGATTCGGCAAGGAGATTGAATAGAATAAGAAGATGGAGTTGGAATCCATTTGTCTCCCCAAATTGACACTGATTCTCCATTCCCAATACGCCAAATTAAACCTGCAAAAAATAAATCCTTAGCCGCAAGTATGCTTCTCCAAGCCAAGGACGGTCTACTTCCCACTTTGGCCTCCTTAAGGGTACCATGTGGGAAATACTTGGCGTTTAGAATTTTGGAAGCCAAGCTGTCTGGCTGAGTTATTAATCTCCACAATTGTTTAGCAAGAAGCGCCTTGTTGAAAGCCTGGAGGTCACGGAAGCCTAACCCCCCTTGTGACTTAGCACGACCCATTTTTTCCCAACTCATCCAATGTATTTTCTTCTCATTCTCCTTATTCCCCCACCAAAATTTCTGCATAATGCCATTGATCTCTTTACATAAGGCTTTTGGGAGCAAAAAGATGCTCATGCTATACGTGGGAATAGCTTGAACTACGGCTTTTAATAAGATCTCTTTTCCAGCTTGTGAGAGGAGCTTCACCTTCCAATCCGTAACCCGTCGCCTGACTCTCTCTGAGATGCTCTGAAATTCTCTAATTCGAGACTTTCCCACTAAAGCTGGAAGTCCCAGATATGTGTCATACCGTTGGGTGACTGGCACCCCTGCCAATCGAATAATAAGATCTTTAACCTCCCTTCGTGTATTCCGACTGAAAAAGATGGACGTTTTTTCCCTATTCAGCCGTTGGCCCGAAGCCTCTTCATACCCTTCCAAGATTAATGACAGTCGTTGCCAATCTTGTGCAGTGGCTTTACAAAAAATTAGACTGTCGTCCGCAAAAAATAGATGATTCAAACGCGGCCCTTTTGGTGATGTAGGAACTCCTCGGAGACTTCCATTTTGTTCCGCATGCAATAGTTGAGTACTCAGGGCCTCAGCGCACAAAATAAATAGATATGGGGAGATGGGATCCCCTTGCCGAATACCCCGAGTTGGCTGGATGTTACCTTCTGGATTCCCATTAATGATAATGGAGTACCTCACCGAAGAAATGCACTTCATAATAAGGCCAATCCACTTCTCACCAAAACCCATTTTTCTCATGACCTTCTCCAAAAAACACCATTCTAACCGGTCGTACGCCTTGCTCATGTCTAATTTAAGGGCCATATATCCTACTTTCCCCCACATTCTGGAATGCATAGAATGCATAGTTTCATACGCCGCCAACACGTTATCCGAGATGAGCCTTCCCGGGATAAACGCACTTTGATGGGGAGAAATAATATCATTAAGAATCACCTTCAACCTGTTAGCCAATGTCTTTGAAATAATTTTATATAACACGTTACAAAGACTAATAGGTCGAAATTCTGAAACCTTAGAAGGATTATTCTTTTTTGGAATCAACGCAATATGGGTAAGATTTACATCATAATTCAATGTACCCAACTCGAAAAATTTTTTAACGAGAATACATACCTCCTCCCCAACAGTGGGCCAGTTGTCATGGTAAAAACAGGCAGGCAAACCATCCGGTCCCGGAGCTTTTTGACCCCCCATTTGAGTGATAGCGCCGCAAATTTCCTCCCTTGTGACCTCCCTCTCTAGCTGTTCATTCATGCTTGGAGTTACCCTCCTTTCCAACCCATCAAGACACTCCCTTCGACCCCTTGGATTAGATGTAGAAAATAAATTCCGAAAATAATCCGTAAAGGCTTTGACAATATCCGCAGGTGTGGAACATAAAATCCCCTCTTCATTTTCAATTCGGAGAATTTTATTTTTTTGACGCCTTTGTTTCACACTAGCATGAAAAAATTTTGTGTTTTTATCTCCATTTTTCAGCCAGTGTTCTTTTGCCCGTTGTCGCCACTGCAGCTCTTCCTTTTCAATTAATTCATTCACCTCTTGCTGCAACAACTGAATTTTCTCTCCCTCCGGTTGAGTCTCCACCATTTGTAAATTCTTTAACTGCTCCGTTTTCTTCTGTATTTGCTGGTCAACCTGCCCTTTCTCTTTAATCTGCCACCGTTTAATTACCCTCTTGCACTTCTCCACTTTTATTGAGAATGATTGCCATGGATTGGGCCCTGGGCTGTTGACGCTCCATACGGATTTTATTAAGTTTTTATTGCTTGGCTGCTTGCCCCATCCAGCTTCATAAAAAAACCTCTTTTCTACTCTCCTTTGGCTACGCATTGCTACATGGAATTGTACAAAAATTGGGGCATGGTCTGAAGATCGATTTGCCAATACCTCCACTTCATAGTTCTGAAATGATTGCATCCACTTTGGATTGGCTATAGCTCTGTCCAATCTCTCCATAATGAAATGCCCCTCCTCCCTCTTGTTGCTCCAAGTGAACTTTGGACCCACAAATCCCAAATCATAGAGTTGGCACGCCTCCAATGCTTGTTGGAACGCCCTTATCTGCCACCTAGGCCTTTTATTAGCACCTACCTTCTCCGAGTCTGCGAGAATTTCATTGAAATCCCCCACACACATCCACTCATTACATGATAATGAGCGGAGATGCTGGAGGAGATTCCAAGATTCTTTTCTTTTTGAAACGTCGGGATTGCCATAAAATCCAGTTAAGGTCCACGGTTGTGCCCCATATTCACTCCTTATTGTAGCATTGATGTGACGGCGGCTATAGTTTTGGATTTCCACCACTCCATCATCCTTCCAAAATAGAGCTAGACCACCGCTCTTTCCCACACAGTCAACGACAAAAACGCTTCCAAATCCCAACTGAAATTTTAATCGTTCCATCCGAGAAGCTGTAAGTTTGGTTTCCATAAGGAAAACCAAACTGGGTTTCTTTTCCTTTACCAAGCGGCAAAGGTCACGAACTGTCCGGAGGTTCCCAAGCCCCCGGCAGTTCCAACTAAGTATACTCATGGCTCTTGGCGGGGCTGAGCACCAGCCACCGCCATCATAAATTCAGCATTTCGTTCCCCCTCCATAACCTTCTTTCCTTTTTTCTTTTCTTTTTCATTTTTTTCTGGATTCCCATCGTCATCTGCATGCCTTTTCCCCAAGGTTAGTGTCCGATCAGCCCTTTCAGTAGCATCTCCCTGTTTCGCTCGTGCTCGTTTTTTCCATGAGCGAATTGGCACACTCCTTGGGCCTACCAGCCCATTTTCCACTCTTGGTGAGAGATGGTCACCGCCCACGTGAGAATAAGGCCCAATATTCTCCTTTGTTGGTGAAAAAACTGCATCCCCATAAAAGCCTTCTGACGTGGCCTGATGGGTTTTAAGTCCATAATTTCCATCCGTGTCCAGCATTCCTTTCTCAGCTTGTCTGTTTTTCTCATTCAAGCGCATATTTTCTCCGCAATTCTCTCCCTTTTGCCCCACGTTCTTTCCACATTGAGAAGTAACGGATACCTTCCTTAAATTCCCTTGATCACCGTGCGTTTCCTTCTCTGGAATATCTTGCATTAAATGATCACGCTGCCCACCAGGGAATACACCAGCTACAGCTCCAGGAAAATTAGCGGAATTTAATGAAATCCCACCTCCTTCGCTCCGTGTTTCCTTCCTTTTCTGGCGTCCGTTACTGTCCGAGGTTGAGACTCTCGCCGGCCGGAAAGTAGCTGGCCATGACTCCGATGCAGAGCCATGAAAGCTGTCCTCTTCATGGAAAAACTCATCCTCGCCATAGTTGCCCCTTCTATTCTCCGAACGTCTTTTAGGCGAGCCTGCTCGCAACCACGGCCCATACTCCGGTTCCTTTGGTTTTCCATGTTTCCAACGTAGTTCCTCATTCACGCATCCCCCAACTCCATGGCGGATAACCCCACAATGAAAACAAAACTTGGGTACCTTTTCATATTGGAAAGGGATCCACAAAGTTTTATTTTTCAGTTTAAGGATTCTCCCTCTCGGCAACGGCTTTAAGACGTTCACTTGGACTTTCACACGGAGAAATTCGCCCCATCCAATGCCATCATCATCTGTGTCGACATCTTCCACAACTCCGATAATTGCTCCCAGTTTAAACCCCATCTCTCTTCCCATACACGACAGTGGTAGCTTATACATACGAACCCAAAATGCCGCCGTGTCAAAATTCATCTCACTTGGCGGCGTTACACCATCATATTCGGCCACCGAAAAAAGCTGACCTTCAAAGATCCATGGACGACCCTCCATAACTCTAATCTTATCCCATTCATGCTCAAAGTCCATCAAAAACGTATTCTCTCCAAGCACCTTAAATTCCAGTGATCCGGTCGGCCTCCAACCTCTTATCAACTTTGCCCTGATGATTCTCTTCCCAATGAACCTGTCAGAGATAAGCTTTCCTACCAGACAATGAGAACCTTTGGCCGTGATCTCTTCCACATCCTCCTCTGCCACCTCAAGCCCATCTTGTTCTTCTTCCGTCAAAGAAAATTTTCCCCATAAAGCCTCCAACTCTTCAGCCATGCCTCTAGATAGTGCCTCCAATCCCAATACAGACAAGAGTGATCCGTAGATTAACCTTCCCACTCACAGACTAGATGAGTTTGTGGTGGAAGAAAATTTGCTTCTCCTCTAGGTTTTCGGGAGCCCTAGAGAGAAAAAGTTCCGTTCCTTTCTAATATATCTACATACATATCTTGGTCAATAATTAACGGGGTTTGGAATTATTAACAATGTGATTTTCTTCAATGCTTTTACAAAGGATTATTGTATTTTGCTCTAATTCTAATTTATTTTTCTTTAATCCTTTCATGAAAGATCAACCATTAACCCAAAAAAAAAAAAAAAACTAAATGAGTTTAATTGTAAAGGTAGCCTTTTTAAAAGAGAATACGAATTCAAATAGTAGAAAACTACACAAGACATTTGTATTAGGGGTTGTTTGGGGTTAATTGTTCTCCGATTAGATTTTTCTGAAAAAAGTTGGGCTGATGGCAAGGAATTAAACCGAATTCAATCTACTACGTGAAGCTCGAAGAGAAACTTCTTTACATATTTGTTTTGAAAAAATTAAAGTATTTCAAAGTATTTATTTTACCCTGGCCTGTTTAAGCTGTTATCCAAAATTAATGTGATTTTTAAAATTACTGTTAAATTAAAATAATGATCCATATCAAATTCAATAGTAATTTTAAAAATTATGTTAAGTTTGAAAAGATAAAAATATAATATGTTAGGATAAAATGCACTGCAAACCCTTCAAATTTTGGGCCTCATGGCCAACAATAGGCCCACATTTGGTCCAAGTATAGACCCAAAGGCTTTGCACGTGATTGGCACTAGCTCTACTTACACAATACAGCTGGATTTCACTTTTTCAAGTCCATTTAACACTGAGCCCAACAGTTACATAATTTCAAGTTACAATAGTCTATAACAAAAGGCCCACTACAATTACCTAACTAAAATACCCCTCTAACTAATTTCTATTATTCTATCCCTTACCGCAAGATGGGCGATCAAAGTGGTTACTTTGTTTGGATGTAACCATAGAAAGAAATCCAGATGGTGAGAACTGTATGCACTTTTTCAAATCCAATTAAGCAGCAAAGCACTAATTAACTTGGTTTGCCTTCAAAATAAACCCTTTTGCCCGGCCTTTATTTTGCCATTCTTCTCTCTCCTTGACCGCCTCTTCCTCCCCTTCATCATAGCTAGCCATCATCATAGCACTATTGAATCAATCTGCTTGATTTTTTTTGCTTAATTTCTTCAACATTATTGTTTTTAATGTTGGGATTGGGCCAATCGGCCTAGAATTTGCATTGATATTAAATGACATTGATACTGATTGTGGGTTTACATTGGTTTAGGTGGTTTTAGGTTGTGATACATAAAGAAAGTTAAATTAGGATTGAGGCTAATTGATAAGTGCCAAATATTTCATATTTAAACCCTTTTATTTACATTAGTTAATCATTTAGTTGTATCGTTATTTAATGTTTTGTGTTAGTTTTATATTTTTAGTATTTTGTAGGTTGTTGAAGAAAAACTACAGCTTTAAAGGGAAAAATGAAAAGTTTGGAAGAAAGCATATTTTGAGAAGACCTAGATGATGTGGTTAAGTTTAACCAAATCCAAGAAAAAGGTTAAATCATATTAAATTGGATAAAATATCAAATTGGATAAGATTTCGGATCGGATTCAAATTTAGATTATGTATATATTTCAGTATTTTGATCATAACTTTCCACTCCAATATCAGATTGAAGTGATTCAAGCGGCATTAGAAAGATAACTCAAAATACTACAATTCGTTGTGAAATAGGATTTTCCTAATTGAGACGGTTACCATGCCAAAATCGCCTCGCAATTACATGACACAAATTTGGACGAATCCTATTCTGATTTCAGACTTCTATTTTGATTGGGAGACAGACCTCCGAATTATCTAAGTTTAATAGAGCTTTTAGGACTTTCCTAAGCCTATAAATAGACTTTTTTGCATTCAAAAAAAATATAGAATTCTAGAGACTGGTTTTGGGATACAATTTTGGAGACATAATGTAATCCACAACTTTTCTCTTAGTTTATGTTTTCTTTAGATGTAGGTTTTATTTTTATGTGGAGTTAAATTTTCAACTAAAGTTGGGGATGAAGCCTCACCGATGAAGAACATCAATACTTTTATGTAAGTCTTTATTTATTTGATTTTATTGGGTTTAATATTTCAATTGTTTTATTTGCCTAAATAATTGGATATCCCTTGTGATTTGTTCTACGGATACATTTAGTGTTTCAATTAAGATTGGATATCTTTTGTGATTTACGGATACATCTGATGATTTAATTGATATTGGATTCCTTTTGTGATTTGGTCAATGAATGGATACATGAGATGGTTTTAATTAATTGTTGAAGCATAATAAAATATATCTAAGATTTTAATTGTAAGAACTTCAGATTAATATTGATAAACATGGAAGTATGTTGTTATGATTCGATGAATGTGAATTCTCAAACCTTAGTCTTTTATCTCTTAGTTTATTTTAATTAGTTTATGTTTGTCTTTTAATTTCAAAAACCAAAAATTAAAATTCAAAACCCTTTTGGAACTAAGTTAGGATTTAATTAGATTAGATTTAAATTGCCCTTTCAAGAATACAATTTTCTGTGGGATCGACCTCGCACTTACAATCCATTAAACTACAATCGATTCGTGCACTTGCGAGTTAAATAAATTTATACAACAAGTTTTTGGCGCCGTTGCCGGGGAATTGTTCAATTTTTGAAACCAATTTATTTCTAAATTAGTTTTATTCTTCCACTAGTTATAATTATGATTTTATTTTTTCTGCAATTTGTTTTGTTTTATTCCTATTACTAGTAAAAAAAAAAAAAAAAATATTTTTCTTTTGTTTGTTTTTTGTGTTTTTGGCTTGTTTTACAGCTCTGCCGTAGCACCTTTCGCACACCCCTGCTAGTGCGATCGATCGCAGCCTTGCTATGATCGAGCGCACTCAAGTCCAAGACAGCAAGTCAAGCGCACCTGTGCTCGTCAACTGCCGCATCTTCATTCGTACACAACGCAAGTGCGATCGAGCGCAATTGCAGTACGCTAAAGTGCACTCACAGGAAAGGCAGCAACTGCAGCAGTTTTGTAGATTTTTGACAAAAATTTATTTTTGGTCCTTTTTGTGTGTTTTTAAATTTTAGTCTTATTTTTTTTAGTTAGTTAGTTGTTTTTTTTTTTTAGTTTTTTTTATTTAAAAATATTTTTTAAAAAATGCTTAATGTTTTATGTGGGATATTTGCATGCTAAAAAGTGAGGGGGAAGCATGAATTTTCATTTTAATGATTTTAATGAATCTCCTAGTTATAGGACACCTGCTCCTACCAACTACCCTCAAAATTTTTACCTACATAAACCATGTTCATACTGCTCCAATCTTTATCATCATTATAGTGATTTTTCCATCATGGGGACAAGCTTCTAATTTTCCATATGAGCAAATGAACACCAGTTTCTTCAATCCAGAGTTTGATTCAAATTCCAATTATTACAACCAAGATTGGAGCAACCAATCTAATTTCTCATGGTCAGCCCAGGCTACAGGAAATTACACTCACCAATTTGATGAAGGGCACCACTCAAACTATATGCAGTTTGATCATCAAACTCAACCTCCTGTTTATCAATTCACCACTCAAGGGCCACAACTTGCACCGCAGTCATCATTGGAAGACATGATGAAAGCACTCATGCAAACTCTCAAATCAAGGGAAAAGAAAGTAGAAAGTTGTCTTCAAGAAATAAAAGATTTCACCAATCAAGCCGTATAGGAGCTGAGAAATTCCAACATGGCTAATAGAAGAGACATACAAGAACTTAAGAAGGCTAT
>NC_081541.1:37035049-37049354 GCF_901000735.1 Corylus avellana | reverse complement strand
GCTTCTAGGACTTCTCTAAGCCTATAAATAGACTTCTTTGCATTCAAAAAAAAATATATAGAATTCTAGAGAGCAAAATTCTACAGTTTTTCTCTTTTTAGTTTAGGTTTTCTTTAGATTTAGGTTTTATTTTTATGTGGAGCTAAATTCCCAGCTAAGGTTGGGGATGAAGCCTCACCGATGAAGAACATCAATACTTTCATGTAAGTCTTTATTTATCTGATTTTATTGGGTTTAATATTTCAATTGTTTTACTTCTTTTCAATGTGTGGAGTGATTCTTGGATATCTTTTGTGATTCAAGGATACACTTGGTGATTTAAGATAATTTCACATAATTGATTGCTTGATTTTATTTGCCTAAATAATTGGATATCCCTTGTGATTTGTTCTACGGATACATTTGGTGTTTCAATTAAGATTAGATATCTTTTGTGATTTACGGATACATCTGATGATTTAATTGATATTGGATTCCTTTTGTGATTTGGTCAATGAATGGATACATGAGATGGTTTTGATTAACTGTTGAAGCATAGTAAAACATATATAAGATTTTAATTGTGAGAACTTCAGATTAATATTGATAAACATGGAAGTATGTTGTTATGATTCGATGAGTGTGAATTCTCAAACTTTAGTCTTTTATCTCTTAGTTTATTTTAATTAGTTTATTTTAATTAGTTTATGTTTGTCTTTTAATTTTAAAAATCAAAAATCAAAATTCAAAACTCTTTTGGAACTAGGTTAGGATTTAATTGGATTAGATTTAAATTGCTCTTTCAAAAATACAATTTTATGTGGGATCGACCTCGCACTTGCAATCCATTAAACTATAATCAATTCGTGCACTTGCGAGTTAAATAAATTTGCACAACACTAATTATTGTTCAAATTGATAGTAATTTAGGCTGGTAATATGAGAGGTTCTATATGAAATTCATTTGCTCAAATAAATTTTTGATATTTATATACAATGACAACAAAAATTGCAATTCAAACTAAAGTTGTAGAAAGAATCGTGGCCGTTGATCACTTGATTGTCATCTTGCGTACCGTTTCATAATTCCTAATATAGTAATTGTTCATTGGTTGTCTAATGGTGATAACTTGAAAAATCGTTAAAAACAGAACAAGTGTTTATCTTAAACGTTGCTGGCTAGGATGAAGAAGATGGAGTTTCTTTAGTATTTTTTTTTTTTTTCTGTTTCTGTTTCTTTATTAAAATTTCTCAAGATGTTTCTTCGAAAAATTCTTTGACTTTAAATTATAATTTAAAAAAAAAAAAAAAACCCGTACAATGATGCGGATTATATGCTAGTAATTATAATATAAAATACCACATGACAGTCCACAGATAGAAGTAAATAACAAGTGTGTCAGTTTTATCAAAAACTTGTACTACTTTAGTAGTACTTTGGATGTCCATATATTTTTCATATCAATAATGTGTGCAATTTCTTTTCAATGTATTTTGTGGTCAAAATTCAAATAATTTTTTTTTTGTATAATTGTGTCGCAAGAGAAGTAATTAGGAAGAGGTTGAAGGAATATAATCTAATATCCTAGTCTCTGACATCCCTATACTATACTAATGCTTGCTTTTAAATCTGTATCATTCATACTATACTAGATAGTCTACCATACCATACAAATGTACTGTAATTTCGCTTTATTCTTGTTCTGTGTATTAATTATTTGTTTTCAATATGAGTCTAACTTGTGTTTTGGATTGGTTTATAGCTAATTAAAATACGTAATGGAAGCAGCAGAAGCAAACACACAACCTAAATATACACATTCTCTTCTTAGTCTTACCCCTCAGCTTCTAATTTATACAATTGATAACATTGGAACCACTTTGGCCATAAAGAGTTTCTTGTTGATAATTGTGGCGAACAATTTATGGTTCGCAAGATGTGTTTTGGAATGAATTATGAGAAGGTCTATGAATTTCTTGTTTTCCAAATGGATTTTTCTGAAAAGAGGTTGGTGAACTTGAAGAGTATTGGAGAATGAACCATTTTTCTATCTCGGCATCGTTGCATTTCTTGTTCGGCAGCAGAATTGGGAATTAAACCAAATTCAATCTACTATACGAGGTGGGATGATAGACTTCTTTATGTGTTTGACTTGGAAAATCAAAGCATTTCAAGGTCTTTACCTTGTCTTATTGTAAGTTGTGATTCAATACTAAATTGGATAATGTTGTAGTCCTGTTATGATTTAATTAAAATCCATTTACATGGTGTTACTAAACTCTTAACTATTTTTCAAGTGCTTTTGTTTTTTATTATTATTATTATTGGTTGGGTATAAACTTCCTACATATTCATATACAAATATACAATTGAATATGGCTGAAATAATTGTTAGATTTATGTATTTAATTTATCGTTCAAAGAATGGCAAAATATATATTATATATATATATATATATATATATATATATATATATATATTGTTCAATTCATTGCTCTTTCTACTTGCTAATGCTCTTGAACTGTTCTCCTGTTGTGACTTGTCTTGTCTTCAATCATCTGCAAGTCAGAGATTTGTTGCCAAACTTATCGCCCACTTGGCAGAGATGGGTTTGGAATTATGAACAATGTGATTTTCTTCAATCCTTTTACAAAGGATTATTGTATTTTGCTCTAATTCTAATTTATTTTTCTTTAATCCTTTCATGAAAGATCAACCATTAACCCAAAAAAAAAAAAAAAACTAAAAACTAAATGAGTTTAATTGTAAAGGTAGCCTTTTTAAAAGAGAATACGAATTCAAATAGTAGAAAACTTGTATTAGGGGTTGTTTGGGATTCATTGCATCGATATTAAATGACATTGATGCTGATTGTGGGTTTACATCAGTTTAGGTGGTTTTAGGTTGTGATACATAAAGAAAGTTAAATTAGGATTGAGGCCAATTATTGTTCAAATTGATAGTAATTTAGGCCGGTAATATAAGAGATTCTATATAAAATTCATTTGCTCAAATAAATTTTTGATTATCTGATTACTTATTCGGATATGCGAGTTCCATATAAAATCTTTCACATTACATATTCGGTATTTGATACCCTAGAATTTAATTTCCTATATTTTTATGGTTATTCAATGTAAGAACCATTTTCAACCTTAGGCATCTAAGAATCTCTAGAATGGTCTAATTTTCTATTTTATGTGATTTTAAGGAGCTTTCATAAAGAAAGATGATTTCAAAATAAACTATAAGAATTTGTTAGGTGTATTCAAAACTTTAGTTTTTAGTTTCATTAGAAAGGAAAGGTTATTGGCAAAGATTTTGGTTATTTCCATAGTCTTTGATGCGTAGTTGATATTAGCTCCTCAAATGGCTGTGGAAACGATCAAATTATCTTCCATAATATGATTGTCAAACTACAAATTATGCAAATTTTATTTATTTATTTTTATTTTTATGTATTTATATATTTAATATATTTATTTATTTATTTTTATTAAGAGTGACATGTGTCATTATGTTGTTGGAATGACGTGATACACTAACAGAATCTATTAAGTGTTTCTATAGAATTTGATTGCATGGACTAAATTATTATTTTAAACCTCTGAATTATTTTTTATAACACAAAGAGTAATTTATAATTTAGAAACTAATTTTTTGCATTTTAATTTTAAGAACACATTAATCCTTAGCTTTTTTATTTTATTTTCAATAATTTGATTCTTAGGTTTTTTAAAAATTAGGACTAATTTTTCTTTTTTTTAAAAAAAATTAGGACTATATATAACCCCTTTTTCTTTTCCCCCAATTTATTTCAGCCCTTCACTTTCACGAAAACCAAAACCCTTGACTTCCATAGTGCAACCATGGAAGCCGAAGCCCAACTCCAACTTGCGAGCAAAGAAGGCAAAGAGGTTTATCTCTTGATTTTATAATATAATATTTCCTGGATCTAAATCTTCATTAAGAAATCGACGTAATATATCCAAACAGTAGACACTCCATCATATGTTTTTTTATTCTGCAGCATTTCAGCAAACATTCATATATCCAAACAGTAGACATGTCTAAATATGCGTATCATATTTTTTTAATTTACGAATATGAATTAATAATAAACTACTAAACAGAGATTCTTGCGGCTGTGTTCTGCAGCATTTCAGCAAACATTTCTGATAGGAAATTCTGTTTTGCAAATCCATGTATGAGCTCAAAATAAGTAAATTCAATTTTTGGTCGGTATTCAGGATACTCCTCCTCCATCTTGCTCTCCACATGAAATGCTTCTTTTGGCCCAATCTCTTGATTATAAGCTGTGGACAATGGGTGCAGTTTCTTGTTCTTGTTCCGTATTTCCTTCCTCTTGAAACTGAATAGGAGAACACTTTACCCCAGTTAAAATTGAACTTGATGCTTCACTATTCTCTAGAGTTGAAACTCCAGTTGGTGAGGATTTAGAAACTGAAGTAGAAGTCCATTGACCACAGGGTTGACAACCATTTGTCTAAGCTGGTCTTCTAATCACTTGGAAATTCTGTAACAATGCAGATTTTGGTGCATAAGTTCTTGTTGTGACTGTGGATATGGGCAAATTTGTATTCTTCATTGTTTCTGCACTTTTATGTGTGGGTGTATCGATTGACTTTTTTTAAAAAATAAAAATATATTAATTGGTTTTAAAAAGCTTAATTTAATACTAACTTTTTTCTAACATGTTATGATTTATTCTTATCAGCTTTGGTTTTAAATGCAGCCTCTGTGGCGCAAAGTTGCATGCACCGACGATGGAGAAAATAAATGAACATCGCATGAAGTGCGGGAGGAGATACAAATAAGGGACATTGTGTTACGTTTCTTTGGGTGATTTTTAGTTTATGATATTTTAGTAAAGACATTGTGTTATGTTTCTTCTTCTAATACTGTAAAGACAGACCTATGTTATTGCTCTGCTTTAAAATTATAAAGCTAGACAGACCTATGATGTTTCTTCTATATTCTTTTTTTTTTTTTTTTAAAATGAATTATTTCATAAGAATACTGGTCAGTCCTAAAGGTAAGAGTAGGTTGCTCCTCTGTTCTCTACTAATTGTGTAAGAGCCTAGTTTTCTCTTCCCTACAAATTACTCTTTTTGATATAAAAAAATAATTCAAACGTCCTCAGGTTAGCCAAAATAATAATTTAGTCCATACAGTCAACATGATCCTATGAACTAAATATTTTCTTGTTGAGATCATATTGGTGATAAGTTCTTAATGGAGATAAGTTTTTGTTAAAAATGGTTACTAATTAATTTCATTGAGGATATATATATATATATATATATATATAGAGAGAGAGAGAGAGAGAGAGAGAGATGAATGGCAAGGGCAATCGGTCTGCATGCTCACATGGGAGACGGAGAGAGCCTGAGAGAGAGGGAGAGAGTTACTGGGCGGAGGGCGGCGACAAAGTCTAGCGTGGCGGGCAACGGGCTGAGATGGTGTTGGTAAGGTTTTGTTTTTAAGAATAAAAGAGGGTGAATCCTGTTTTGTTAAGATGTGATTTTTTGTTCCAAGTTGATGTGTCGACTTTTGAATGGTCAGCACAAAACCCTTGGTTTGTGCCAAGACCCCATTGAAATTATACTCACTCCAATTCCACTCCCTAGCCACAAGAATTAGTAGGTTGGTCTGGATTAGTGGGCTGGACGGGCTTGGTTCTAATAGTTAGTAGTGAAGCCCATTCTAATATTAGTTAGTTGAATTGTTAGGCCCATTCCAAATTGTACGAATTGTTACTTTGTTTGTTAGCCTAGGGGATATTTGTATATAAGGCCCAATATATATATATATATATATATATATATATAAACAAAAACTATGTTGTTTCATGCATTTTTATATATAAATATAATATACATAAAGATAGTTAACAGTTTTTCAAAACTTAAAACTGTTAACCATAACCGCCTAGACGGTTAGTAGTTATTCCTAACTACCTTTAAAAGTAGTTAGCGGTTAGCAATTAGGGGACGGTTAATTTCACCTCTAATTTTCCATTCATCATCTCTAAAATTTATAGTAGCATCATCTCCAATTTGAAATTTTAAAAAACCCTTAGCTATGTCTCGAAGCTTAAGAATTTTCCTCCAACTCCAAGAAAGTCATGAGGGTCTTTTAAGTTTTAAGGAGTCAAAAATAGCGGCCTTTAATCAAATTAGCCTTAACTTTAACCAGCCAAAGGGAACTGGATCTAGAAAAAATTGCCCAAATGTATCTCAAAATGGAAGATTTGTTTTTCCTAACTCAAACAAGTTTTTTTTAACCTCAAACCACCCTCATCTTCCAGCATACTAATGAAATCCCAAGCAAGCTTTGACTTGGTTGAACCAAACTCACTCCTACTCCACAAAAACCTATTTAATTTCCTTTGAATATCCTTTATCACCTCTTTAGGTAATATAAAAATGGTGGACTAATAAACTTGAATGCTGTAAAGAACTGAATTCTCTGTGGTTTGTAGCTACAAAGATTATTTGCCTATAGAGAATTTAGAGTGATAGCATATATAGAAACCATAGAGGAGGAAACTTGCATTGACATTCGCTTGGGGGCATGCCATATTTATAAAAGTATACAATACGTGTGAGAGGAGATTACATATATTTTAGAACTATTCAAAATGAAACTAACTTAGATTTCTTGCCAATAAAAAAAAAACATTATAGTAATCAGATACCGCTGTAATAATCTTTTTGGGCCTAATTAGTGAATCGTTAATTTTATTTGGAGATCCCCTTTTTCTCTTAGAGGAACGTACGTTCTCTTTATTTTTATTGGCATCCTCATCATCTATAACAACAGTGGCATCCTCGTGACATATGACCCCCAACTTCTTAACAATGATGTCTGGTCCCCAATCTATAACAACCTCTGCTTCGTCACCGTCTGCAAAATCGTTGGTTATTACATTACATATCCATAGGTGATCTCCACGAGGGATTGTGTCAACAATTTTTGGTGCCATGCACAAAGGTCTTAATTTTTTGGTATGGTTGATAACTAAAGTCTTAGTACCATAAAAGGATAACACCTGAACACGTGTTGAATAGACAATGCATAGAGCAAACCCTTTCAATGTTTCATCAATAGTACATACTTCAAAACGTAGTGAGGCTCCTTCACCTTTATATGTGAACCAATCAGGAATTTGATTGCTAGGGAGGAAAATGTTGAGCACACAACCAATTCCATGCATAACCCATCCCTGTTACAAAAGAAAAGAGATTACGTGTGTTGAAGTTTTAATTAAAGAAGGTCAAATAAGTGTTGACTTAACATAATATCATATGAGAGAATATTAGGCTCCGTTTACTTCGACGTAAAATGATTTCGAGAAAATATTTTCCGCATTTTACGGTGTTTACTACGACGTAAAATGGTGGTCAAACCGAAATCATTTTCGGTTTGACCAAAAAACCTTTACATTTATAGGGAAAATGGTTTACACTTTTTAAATTCGTAAACCATTTTCCCAGCCCCATCCAAAAAAATCCCGACACTCTCCTGATTACAAAAAAAAGCCCAAACACCCCCCCCCCGACTCCTCACCTTCGCGCACTCTCCTTCACGTTCACCTTCACCTTCTCCTTCACGCACAGCTGCTGATTCTCCTTCACCTGCACAGCCCATCTCTCCCTCGGCCGAGCTTCACTCTTCAAGCCCGACGCAGGTACTCTCATCTTTCTCTTCCTTTGTTGAACCATATGTATGGAGTGATTCAAATCTACGAATTTCTCTTGGTAATTTTCGTTTGATTTTGGTTTCTATCTCTGTTGGACAACTGGAAATCATGGAGCTATTTTGATTTTGGTTTCTTTCCCTATTAACGTATCAGATTTGCGATTTAGGTTTTGGGTCTAGGGTGTGGATTTTGGAAAATGAGAACTTCTATGATCTTTGTTGTTATGGGTTGTTTTTTATTGTTGATTCTTGGAAGTTCTGAGTTTGAGATGAACCTCAACCAAATGGGTTTTTATTTCCTTTTGATTTTCTGTGGCTCTTGGCTCTTTGTTTGATTCTCGTGTACAGGAAATTTTTAGATCCTCTGTTCTCTTTCCCCTCAAGGCATACTGGTGAATGATGCTACATGTTCTTCCTAATATTCCTATATTGTTGGAGGTTGTTGGTTTCTGAATAAATCCTACCTCTATATATTTCATATATGGTCTGTCTTTTTATTTCATTTCACTATGTTTTTTGTTCTTTCTGAGAAGTGTATCATTTAATCAGCTGTACGTTTTGTTACTATGTTTCGTTCATGAGATTGGATCGATTAATATGATATTGGGTTTTATCATTTGGTGTATCTGGTTAACCTTAATTAATCTCAACTGTTCATTAATCCGAAACACTCGATTTTAGGACCTTAATTTGCTCTTATGAAACTAATCAACAAGGTTTTTTTTAATCTTATCATGATTCTAATCTTCAGCTTCACATTTGTATTTTGAATTCTTGCTAGCATCAATCGTTCCAGATCTGTTGGTTAATGCTTTCATGGTGAGTTGGTAGTGTCGTGATACTACTCTTTATGACCTCCTTTCCGAATTTAGTGTCCAACAATTCTATTTTTAGGAGATTGAGAAACATGTTAGTGTTTCCTACAATCCTACGGCACCTTAAAAGCTGTCTCATTAACTTGATTCAAATGGTAGCTGCATATATACTCTTTTGATTCATGGCTTGCCCTCCTCCATCTATGGGAAAGACAACCCTGCTCTCACGTAACCTAGCCCCCCACCTGAGCTTAGGTCATTTCCCTTCCAAAAGGAAAGCTTTAGGCATCTGCTCAAGTTGTTTCTTAGGATTTAGGAAGAACAAATGATTGATTGATCTCTACCAAGAACAATAGCTAGCTAGCTAGTGTGAGTCTGAAAGGACAAGCATAAAGGGAACTTTGGGGGTCTGTAGTCCTAGGCTTGTTTTAAGGAAGAGTACACCTTGTCCTTGTGTACGTAGTTGCTGGGATAAACCCCTCTTAGTGGTGTCAAGTAGTTTTCATTAGTACCAGCTCAAGAGTTGCAGAGTCTGAGGGAGCAGAGGGTGTCATGCTAGTGGTTCCCCCCATATTTGGGCAAAATGGCCCAGTAAACCAACCCCTGATGCAACCTGCAGCCCACTTTGTACCCCAATCGTTAGCACATGATAACATCCCAATTACAAGACAGACGGACCATTGCAACCAATTCAATTTTGGATAGCCGACAAGGATATGTGCAATCTCAATAAAACACACCTGCAGCTTGATTACAGCTTTTAAAATTTCAATGACTAATTTAAATCACTTTTTCTTTTCCTATCCTATATATACATAAATGCATACAAAACAAAACCCAACCAATATATTATCGATATATATATAGAACAACATGGCCACTTAATTATTGGTGCATGCATTTTAATTCCTGTCCAACTCTGGCCACCATTCCTGCTACTAGTTGGTTTATTCAATTAGAATCATAGGAATTCTCTCTCTCTCTCTCTCGTCGTTTTGCATTACAATAATCGCACTTGTAACCAGTTGATATAAATGAAGTTCAACCACCTAACTTCTATCTCTTTTCCCACTACATTTTTTTGTTCATCACCCATTAAGAAACGACAATGTTTTTAAGCTTGTATTCTTTCTATTAGAATACTCTCCCTCACAACCACTTCATATAATGAAGCCTCTCTATTATTTAGGGTTGAAGTGGGAGTTTTTCTACAACATATGGAAAGAGCAGTTTGCTCTGTTTTAGTTAAATAGTGTTGATGAAAAATATTAAAATATTAATATGATTTATTGCTTATCACTTATTAATATGATTTATTGATTTATTGGAATCCTTACAAGTTTTGAGGATGAATTGGAAACAATGCATATATGATTTATTGCTTATTGCTTATTTTTATGTTGTTTGTAGATGGATGAAACAATTCTTTCGACAGTTACGACCACAGTTGCATCTGTTCTTGCTGTTGGGCTTGTAATCTTAAAAGATATTAGATCTAGGAGAGTATTACGAAGGGAACCTCATGTTAATCGAGAGTATGAAAGAGGGATTTATATGGATAGTATTCTTTATGGAAGTAGACAAGATTGTATTGACCAAATAAGAATGAGTCCTGTATCTTTCTTTGAATTATGTAAAATTCTTGCTGAGAACAACCTTATACGTGAGACCATTCACATGTCTATTAAGGAACATGTGTTGATATTTTTACACATTATTGGGCAATATTGTAATATTTGTGGTTGAATTTTAGAATTCATGGTTTTTTCTTTTTTTTTTTTTTTTTGTTTTTTCAAGCAAGATGAAAGTAACGTACACTTTCATATATATCAATCTTCCTAGATGTGGAATATTCGTAATATTGATGTATGGACATTTTTAGATACATTTTTAGATTCAGGTTCAAGATAAAAAATCCAAAAATATTCTCAAATAGGTTGATTGTTTTTGTTGAATTTTAACAATCAAACATAAATTATTTTATATTAATATTTTTATATTTTGAATAAAAATTATATTTTATAGGTTAGTATAAAATATTTTTAAAAAAAATTAAAAAATTGATTTTCAGTACAGTTGAATAGCTAATATAAAAATTAATAGTTTTTTAAAAATATTTTCAAAAATTAAAAAAATTAAAAATTGTTTTTTAAAATATTTTTTTAAAAAATTGATTTTCCGTGCGCGAGGTAAACACCGTAAAATGTTTTCGGTGGAAAATATTTTCAGGAAAAATGACTTCCCTGAAAATATTTTCCGACGGAAACCATTTTACGTCGAAGTAAACGGAGCCTTAGTTCGAGCCCGACTTCCATTTTAATTAAATTAAGAGAAAAGAAACATGTACCTGTAGCAAGCTTTTCTTAAAAGTATATGTCAGATTTCTGCACCCTCCCGCGTCAAAATATATAATAGGATTCGACCTCTTATCTAGACCTGGAATTTCAACTAATTTGCGACAGTTACCAAGGAGCAAACCAAGCATATTTGAGAGCTTTGATAGATTTGGCATTCTATCCAGCGCTGTGCAGTTCCTTGCATCTAGAAAAATCAAACTTGATGGTAAATCTAGAATCGATTTAAGCTTTTTGCAATGGTTCAATCTAAGATCTTGAAGGTTTGAAAGACCACCTAGCCTTGATGGTAGGCTTTCAAAACTATTGCATCTTAAATCTAAAATTTGGAGAGAACATAAACTCCAAAGATCTGTAGGAATTACGTCATCTGATAAATTACACTCCCTGAGACATAAGTGTGTTAGTGAGTTCAAGCCTTGTAGTGTGACAGGCAATAGATTGACTGAATTGGGACTTTTCCTTAATGATATCCAAGACCAAAAAAGTGAAGGCAATGACTTGGACGGTGATCCTTTAGACCCACATAGAGATAAATACTTGAGGTTCTTCAATTGCACTATGCTAAAAGGCACACGTCTTATAGCAGTTCTGTCTGCATGAAGAGTTTTCAATGATTCCATTTCCCCCAAGTTGTCAGCCAAATTGTCAAATTTAGAACACCCAGAAAGAATGAGAGTTTCTAAAGACTTCAACTTATAAAAATTCCTCGGTAGACTTTTAAGGCATTTGCAATCTTTCAAATTCACCAAAACAAGATTACTAAGATCTCCAATAGAGTGGTGAACCTCAAACAAACTCGTACAATCTTCAAGAATTAATTGCTCAAGATTGGGGAGTCTTGAAAAGTCAGGGGTCTGACTTAGATGATGCGAGTGACTAAGATTTAGAATTTTCATCTTTTCAAGTAACTGCAAAACAAATGAGAAAATAAACAATAAAAAATGAAGGAAATCACAATATTGGAGCCTAAAACATAAAACAAAAGAAAAAAGAAAAAAAGATCGTTGATTATTGTACCTTGGGAACTTTCCAAACTCTTTTAAGATTGCTATATTGCAAGTCAATCGCAACTAGATTTCTCAGATAAAAGTTGTTTGGCATAAACTTTAGAGGGAATCCACGCCAACAAAGCCACCTTAATTCTTTTGAAAGATATTTGTGGTCTCCGGTGAGTCGTACATTATCAACTTTGAGTAATCTCAATCTTTGCATCTTTATAAATGCTCTTGAATTGAAAGACACCTTATTTAAACTTGGCAATTCTAATGTAAGCCCTTCAATTGATTTCGTTCCCTATAAAAATACAAAAATTGCACGAGACAAGTGATTGAAACCTCATACAATAAACTTTCCAATATTTCTCATATGTTTGATCCTTACCAATATTTGTGTTGAATCATCACTTATTCAAAAACTTAGGACAATTGATAATTTAACATGCTATCAAGCTTTTAGGAGTAATTAATGATTTATCATGGTATCAAAGCAAAAGTCATGAGTTTGAATCTTGTCTTCATAATTCCACATATTGGGCTTCACTTATTGATATGTTAGAATAGTAATTAAATAATTAAATTCTATGTTTCTTATAAACTTAGGCTTTTTGGATAAGGAGTAGTTTTAACAATTTCAGCCAACCAAAATGCTTTCTTGTTAACTATTTCATTTATATTGCCCATCTTCATATAATGTAATCATGTTTGCAAATACAATAATTGTAGAATGATGTTAGCAAAGAAAACAAGTGTTCCTATTTTCATATAAGAAACATAGGGATTACAAGTGATCAAAGTGAATTAGTATGAATTTGCTTCCCAAATATTTAGCATATGTATTAGAAAACAAAATGTATTTTTATCTTTAATTTTTTTTTTTAATTCAAAAAGTTCTTAATAATTACCTCGTTCTTTGTCAATATATCAAATGCATCCTCATGCCTCCATAATCTACTCCATTTTCCAGGTTCATTAGGGTGTTTTTCACGAACAATTTCTCTTCCCATGTCTCGAAGCAAATCATGCATCGCAAACTCGTTTGTCCCACTAACTTTAAGAAGACACCGTTGAATGAGGACATTAATTCCAATCTTTGCAAAAAACCCACAGCCATCCAATATTTTTACAACATAGTCTTTGTCCATTCCGATGAAGAAACAAGATATATCAAGGAATATATCCTTTTCGGTATTGTCACTTAGTCTATCGAAGCTTATTCTAAGTTTTTTTTGAATTTGCTCATGAGGAATCCTTTTCAATTTATCTAATGCACTTTTCCATTCTAACATGCTCCTAGAGAAAAGAAATGAGCCCAAAACTTCAAGAGCTAGTGGCAATCCTCCACAATAAGCGACAACACTTCTTGACAAGTCAATGTAATCTTCCGTAGGAAAAGAATTCCGAAAGGCATGCCAACTAAAGAGCTCAAGAGATTCATTATCATTCATTGGTGTAACCGTATATACGCTATCCACTTCTAGCTCCTTTAACAAATGCTCATCTCTGGTTGTTATAATAATTCTACTTCCCGAACCAAACCAGTCACGCCTTCTAACTAAGGCATTCAATTGCTCCATCTGATCTACATCATCAAGTATCACAAGCACTGCTTTATTACAAAGTCTTTCTTTTATTATACTTATTCCTCTATCAACACTATTTATCTTTATCTCGCTTGTCTTCAAGATATCAGAAAGAAGTTGTTCTTGAAGAAGAACCTGACCCCTAGATTCCTTGGAAGTTTCCCTAACATTTGCAAGAAAACTTTTACCTTCAAAACCTTGAAAAAATTGGTTATAAATGGCTTTAGCAATTGTTGTTTTTCCAATTCCGCCCATTCCCAAAATTCCTACCATGCGAATATTGCCAGCTCCAACATTTAACCAAAAAGCCATGTCTTGCACACGAGAATCTACTCCAACTGGGTAGAGTGCTATAAACAAGTGTGTGCTATTCAATTTTCTTAAAATCTCTTCAACAATTTTCCTGATAAATTTGGCTTCATGCCTATAAATTATTTTAAGAAGTTAGGTACGATCAAATTATACAAGGGAAAATTGAAATAAAAGTTTCATATACACAAATGTATAAAAAATTAGAACACATTAGTTTTGGCCGTTATCCTTAACTCATTAACATTTATGATACTACTAGGGAACAATTTGAAGAAACTAAACTTTTATACCATATAATTATGTTATAAGTACATGAATTTATAACAAATAGGTGAGTACCACATGGTTAATTAGTTGGTAAACTTTCTATTGTGGGATAGATCATAATCACAATAAATAACACAAAATAATTACAATAGTACAAGAATTTGTGATTCCCTCGATGTAAGGTATGTCTATGAGTGGAGACTAGAAAGAAGAAATCCATTCACAAATTGGAGTACAAAAGCATGGTAAGGAAATATCATTCAAACCCAA
>NC_081541.1:37034474-37034693 GCF_901000735.1 Corylus avellana | reverse complement strand
ATGCTGATGTATAATCTTTAGTATGTCATTTCATTGAAATTTTGAAAGAGGCTTAATAAATTTTTGCTTTACAGTTTTAACCCTTTATAACCGTTTTAATTAAGTCCCCAAAAGTTTAAGATATTTATACAAATTTAGCATAGAAATAACTCACATATGGACCAAACAGTCCCCTTGCAGGATTGATCATTTGAAAAGATTAGTATAGAAATGATTATT
>NC_081541.1:37034106-37034288 GCF_901000735.1 Corylus avellana | reverse complement strand
ATGTCGATAAGATAGATTTGTTCAAATTCAAGATCAAAATACAAGGAATTAGAAAAAAAGTAAAAAAAAGATCAAAGTACAAGCAATATGGTTAATTCCTCATATTATTAATATTATTTTTTTAGCAATAAAAATTAACAATAAAAAATTTATAAAATATTGATTGAAATAAAACAAAAACA
>NC_081541.1:37030101-37034086 GCF_901000735.1 Corylus avellana | reverse complement strand
AAATGATTATTAATGATCAATATGGCTTATTTTTCCTGTGGATCGGAACTCATTACACCTTCTGGAGACCATATTTCCAATACGTTTTGCCCATATCTACTGTCAAAATCTTAAATATCTGGGCCGCCCAGACTGGGCGAATATTATGTGGGACATGCATGAATTGTCCTATCTATGTCGATAAGATAGATTTGTTCAAATTCAAGATCAAAATACAAGGAATTAGAAAAAAAGTAAAAAAAGATCAAAGTACAAGCAATATGGTTAATTCCTCATATTATTAATATTATTTTTTTAGCAATAAAAAATTTATAAAATATTGATTGAAATAAAACAAAAACAAGAAAATATGGGAAAAATTAGAAAGGGATAGGCAAATAGTTTTGAGGTGGTTCAATTAGGAGTGGCAATTTGTGTTCGCATATTAGGTTCGAATCATGTCAATGTATGAGTATAATTCTATATACGTTAATCTTAACCTGATCACCCATCTAATTAAAGGGTGAAACTCTTAAACCCTAACCCTCTAATTTTATATTAGGTTCATGGGATATGTTAAAAAATGCTAGTTATTACGTTACATGTCGGGTTAGGGTCGTGTCGAGGTATGGGTATATATAAGACTATATAAGTCAATTATAACTCGATCCATTTAATTAAACGGATCAAACTCTTCAACCCTAACTCTTTAATTTTGTGTCAGGCTCGTCGGTCATGTAAAAAATTGCAAGTCCTAATTAGTTCAACCCCCAAAACTTACTTCCATTGCTTATAACGTTGAATATATATGACTATACTATGATCATGGTCATTTTTTTTTAAAAAAAAAACATATTTATATTATAATATATATATTTATAGAAAATATATTTTAATTTGATGCTAGTAATAAATGTACTAAAATATTGTAGTTGTAAGATAAAAGTATCGCTATACGAACTTACCCGTCTGTAGTTTTTTTTAGATTCCACCCTGACAAATTAGCAGCCTCACGCAGAGCTCTTCTCCACTTGAGAACTTTGTCCATGTCCAACATGTAATGCTCTTCATATTTTGTGAATGCTTTTGCAAAACTACCTGTTTGGTTTCTCACATCCGAGGGGTCTACATCATAGAATATAGGCAGAACCAATTGTGTCACAATTCGTCTGCACTCCATGATCGCTACAAGTTCCTCTAGACACCACCTCGAAGCCGCATAATTCCTTGAGAAAACAATGACAGAGATTCTGGACCTTTGGATTGTCAATAACAACTCGGATGCAAGATCTTCTCCTTTCCGGAGCTCCTTGTCATCTTTAAAGATTTTGATTCCAGCATCTCTCAAAGCGAAGTAGAGGTGGTCGGTGAAGTTTGTGCGTGTGTCCTCACCTCTGAAGCACAAGAAGACATCGTAGATCCAGTTTGAATGGGGAGAAGAAGATGAAGAGAAAATGGCTTCGGGAGATCTCGATGTTCCGGCAGCCATGGCCCAAGGGATAGTTGGTGAGAAGTGGGAAATGGGAAAGGAGGAGTTCACAAGGCAGGCTCAACTCCCAAATACTTGATGTATGCCTATCATTTATTGATCCAATAGTTTAGGATTCGGACTGTAATAGTTGAAAGTTTGTAAATATAATTTATGAAAGTAAAATATCATTTAAAAAAAAAAAAAAAAAAAAGCTAAATGAGACAAAAAAAGCACTTTTTACCCTATGGAAGTCATAGGCAACGTTTGTTCTACTCATTCCCCTCCCTTCAACACTATTCACTTTTTTTCTTCAAAAAAAAAAAAATTAACATCAAAATATTTATATTTTTTATATCACATCATTCACTTTATATTACTATTTAAATTTAAAAAAAAAATTCACTAAAAAATAAAACTTTGTCACTTTTTTATACCAATCTTTTTTTTTTTTTTTCTTTTTTTTTTTTCACATCAATCCATGTCAAGTATAACGTATAAGAAAAAAGGGTTTAAGAAACACAACCATGAAGTTGTTCCCCTCTTATACGGGAGAAAGAAAAACCTCTATGATGGCAAAAGAGTCAAAGTTGCCGTGTTGAAATTAGATGAATAATTTGCACTCATAGTGACCGGCGTTAACCTTGTGGATTACATTGTTTGCCATTTTGCAAGTCCATCAATTCGTTTTTCTTAGCACTTCATTACCCTATAAAAGTCATAAAGTTGTTCCCCTCTTATACGGGAGAAAGAAAAACCTCTATGATGGCAAAAGAGTCAAAGTTGCCGTGTTGAAATTGGATGAATAATTTGCACTCATAGTGACCGGCGTTAACCTTGTGGATTACGTTGTTTGCCATTTTGCAAGTCCATCAATTCGTTTTTCTTAGCACTTCATTACCCTATAAAAGTCATAAAGTTGTTCCCCTCTTATACGGGAGAAAGAAAAACCTCTTTGATGGTAAAAGAGTCAAAGTTCATGTGTTGAAATTGGATGAATAACTCACACTCATAAAGCCTTGAGAGCTACCATTTTCACTTCCATCAATTCTTCTTCCGCCATCATCGTTGCTAAGCGTAGAAAATTGTAATGAAATATCAATTGAGAGAAAAACAAGACAAGAAAATTTGGAATGATTCGGTCTTAGATGCGTACTTTCACCATTAGAATTGTTTTAAGGACTATATTGTGCTTTTTTTGCTTCATTAAATGACTACCATTTATAGGTTAACTATATATGGTACGTAGAGAGAATACAAGAATAATAATTAAAACGATCAAACCTAAATGGTAAATATTTTAATATGAAAAATAAGTCAAACCTAATGCGGATCGAAAACTTCCATATTTTAACATGAGTAATGCTATGAACTATATTTTTATCTCATAATGTTGATATGAAAGTCTTAAGAGTTGGTTGAAACTGTCACACTCATCAATATTATGTGATAATTGTCAGATAAAAATATAGTATATAACATTATTATTTTAACATCCCTATCAAATTCAAGGTGTGTTTGGCTTTTAAATTGACTCATTCGGTGTCAAGAACTTGTTGTTTATGTTTGTTTTGGGACTATGCGGTATCAAGTGTTTCAAGTCTGAGATCAGAAAAGGTGAAGCTTGTACCAAAAAAAATCATATCAGACTTAGATGTCCAGACAGCTTGTGTTCGTGTTCGAACACCAATTCTAGAGAGGTCCGTTCTATGTTTTAGCATTGACCCAGCTAGAGTAAAATGATCATAACTTTTAATTCTGAAATCTGATGGAGTCAATTGGTGTCCTTTGGAAGCTAATTCAAAATTATACAATTTTTGCTTTCATGAAAATTTTCCAATTGCGGCTTTAGGGGGTAAAAAAGGCTGTTAAAAGAAGACTGAAAAGCTGAATAGCTGGAAAGTGTGATGTCCGAACAGACCACTTTCATGTCTGGACATGAGTCAAACCACAAAAGAAATGCATATAGAAAAAGAAATATTTTATATTCTTGGATGTCCATTGCTACTGTTACTGTTCATAAGATCTATTATGTACAAGTTTTTTTTTTTTTTTTTTTTGGGTAATTGGCCGAGATGTTAGTGTAAATATTTTAGTCAGTTTTAATTCCAATCATTCAATATGTTTGCTTTATTTCTTACAATATATATATATATATATATATATATATATATGTGTGTGTGTGTGTGTGTGTGTTTGCTTTGTTTTGAGCGCTATCATGATCATTGTTTCAATAAGGTAAGTTTTTTTTTTAATTTTTTTTAATTAATTGTAATATTTTGATAAATCTAATTAAAGATTAGTTAAGTTAAGCTTTACTTTATTTTGCATCCGCGAGGTATAATGAATTTTTAGGACCTTTTGATTGCTTCAGCCTTGGACCCTTTATAGGTTTAAGGTTTGAATTTTTTTAAGTGCAAATAATTTCTTAGAACTATGCATCAAAATGGAGTCTTACTTGATCATGTGAGGGAGGACTTATACCGATCCAAAGTTTGCCCATTAGGGATGACTACATGAAGTAGGCTGCCTTGAGGG
>NC_081541.1:37026306-37030059 GCF_901000735.1 Corylus avellana | reverse complement strand
AAATCTTTTTCAGCTTTTTTGGTTATTTTCAAAAGCTCAATTTTAAATTCTCAACATCTGAAAAAACATGAAGCCAAAGCTACTAAATCCTATCTCTCTTGCTTATTTTCACATGAAAGATCGCAAAATGCAATAATGTTTTTCACTGGAATGGGCGGTTTTGGGATTACATATTATGTGGGTCTATTCTTTAAATTTCAGAAATAACATAATCAGATCTACTGTCAGAAATGTGGATGCTACCTTCACATTTAGAACAATGCTCTTGATCTGTTGCTTGGCCTCCCATCATACTCTATATTATGTCCTTGGTCTTCCACATAAATCCCAGGTGCTTGAATGTGACGATATTACTGAAAGTTATATATGGTAACATCTACTTACCCGGTTGAAGGAAATGTTCATCATCTTGTAGTTTATTTCAATCTTGTTCTTATATATATATACTGAACTAAGCTTTATGCTTAGTTAAGACAATTACAATCAAAACTCTATTGGTGTGTGGTGTTTTCATTCTTGACAATGAAGTATGTGGAGTGGTATCTTGATAGTTACATAAATGGAATCCTTTTATTATTTATTTATTTATTTTTGGATATCCAAAAGTTGTATATTGCAACTTCTACTTCACAACCTTCTTCCTCAGGTCACTTTTCCTCCTCCATTTTCTGCCTCGCTCTTTTTCTTTTTTATTCTTGATTTTCCCCCTCACCAATTTTCTGTCTTTCTTTGCCGAAACTCGATCTTGAGATACCTTCGAAACATAGAAATTAACATAATAAGACTAAATAAAATATAATAATCCTAACAAAGCATAAATTAGCCGTATAAAATATACACTATAACACGCACATGCATCACATGTTCCTATCCTCAAATCACTTCGTAACAAATCTCATTCTTAGCACTTAATGAATGTATAAAAACATAACACATCATACCATCATGCAATCCTCCTTATAAATATGAAAAAATCTTAAAAACTCACCTAGAGCCTACAGGATACATTGTCAGAAATCTAAATACCCTTCTCATCAAAAAAATTATTGCACACATGACCCGAAATATGCCGTAAATATGAACATATTGATCATGACTAACTAATCTTTTGAAAAAACATATATGAACTCGAAATATTTTTGGGTGGTTATGATAACTCTTTATAAGAGGTTTTTTTTTTTTTTTTTTTTTTTTTTTTAATATTTTTAGGTTTTTAATTATTAGTTTTAATTTTTAATTTTTTTAATTTCTAATAAGTTTTTTGTTTTCTTATGCCTAACTTTTCATTTGGTTTAAGAGAACCAACTTCGCTTTAATCAATAAGCAAGGTACAAGTACCATCTGTGATACATGAAAGTGATGTGAGTAAAAATAAAATCATTAAACCACAAGAGACAAAAAGATGTTTAACCCTAATACTTAAAAAAAAAAAAAAAAGTGTAAAAAGAAAAAAAGATGACTTGTTTGGTAAAAATGGATTTTAATTAAATCATGACAATTTTTGTAAACCTATCAGGACTAAGCATTATCCAATCTAGCATTGAATCACGGCTTACAATAGGACAAGGTAAAGACCTTGAAATGCTTTGATTTTCCAAGTCAAACACATAAAGAAGTCTATCATCCCGCCTCGTATAGTAGATTGAATTTGGTTTAATCCCCAATTTTGTTGCTGAACAACAAATGCCACGATGCCAAGATAGAAAAATAGTTCGCTCCCCAATACTGTTCAACTTCACCCATCTCTTTTCAGAAAAATCCATTTGGAAAACAAGGAATTCACGAACCTTCTCACGAACAACTCCAAAACACATCATGCGAACCATAAATAGTTCACCACAACCATCAATAAGATAACTCTTGCTTGTTTGTGATTTCTAATGAATCTGGTCAAAGTGGTTCTAATGTGATCAATTCTATTAATTGAACTTTCGAACCTATAAATTCAACAATAAACAAACGATTCTTTCCATCAATTCGAGTTGTCATGCAATAAATAGTTTTTCCAACCGTCGTCGCGTGCAATAGTTTTGAGTTATCACCACATTCAAGCTCTTGTTCAGTAAATTCAAGATCTCCCGGCTGGCAGAATAGAAAAGAGCTTGAGCAGGTTTCGAAGAACATGATATGACATGTAGGATCATTTGGAGGCGATGATAGAACACAAAGATCGCAATTGAAGGATTCCGGTAGTATTGGAAGCTGAATTTTTTCCAAAGAGATTGGATTCCAAAGATAACAATCCTCAAAGTGAAAATCAACCAAAACCAGCCATCCATGAAAACAAGCGTGTATGAATTTGTTGCAGGAATGCTTTCTGTGTAATAACGATCTTTTGATACGTCAAAAAAAGTTTGCCGTTATCTCTGCTTACCGTCACAAATTACAAGCTAAGGGATAAGACTTTGAAGAGAATGGTGGGCATGCCTAGGTTAACGTTGTGTGTCTTCTATAGCTGGTTCCAATGTGAATTAGCTATAAACCAATCCAAAAGAGAAGTTAGACTCATATTTAGCATATATATCAATGTATATGAAAAACAAAAAATGACAAATAACACATGAAACCATTAAAATTTAGCCAAATATTTAGCTATTTGAATGAAAATTAAGCTATCTAGTATAGTATGAATGGTATAGATTTTAGAGCATTATCTAGTATTGTATAGCGATGTTGAAGACAACAATAATAGATTTTATTCGACCTTATATGACTCTTAAATTACACATCTCATTACCTTGCCAATCTTGCCTACCTATTATACTCTTGCGGCACAATTATACAAAAAAAATTATTTGACAATGAAACATTATAGAAAAGAACTAATAAATTATAAACGTGTAGTTTTATGTGATTTTTCTTCAATTATAAACAATTTATACACCATAACAATTCTGATCGATTGCTGTAATCTCACACAAACTAATAAATCATGAAACTAATCAAAGAAGGAAAAAAAAAAAAAAACTCTAGCTCTTCTAGAGACCAAACAAGATGATTCACATCAGCAATTACCAATTAAACCCCCCACAAAATACTCTAAAATCAACTCACAGAAGATCGACAACCAAAGATTAAAAGAAAAAAAATTTAAAAAAAAAGGGGGAAACAGCTCAATGCAAATTCATAATCAACACACTCATACAACCATAACAAGAAAAGACACTAAAACACCTCAACAATTTGACGACAATCAATTCAATCCCACATCGAGCATCGATTAATGAAGCGAAAATTTGATTCTAATGGCTAAATCGATCGTGTTTTACATACAAATTACAAGAGATAAAAGTCAGAGAAAGTAGGAAAAAAAAGTTTTAATTTTTAGTTCAATACTAAATTCAAATTTAATTTTTCTCCGATTAATAATAGAAAAAAACAATTTAAATTAATTTTAGATCAATACGAAAAGTGAGGATTAAGAAGCTAACCTTTTTGGGAACATGATCCTCCCCAGTTCATTTCGAATCGGAGAATATCTAGTTAATAATTAGAATCTCTTTTAGAGGAATCCTGAAGCCATAAATAAAACACCTGTTTATTAATAAAAATAATATATATATTTTTAAAAATAATTAAAAAAGAAAATAATAACAAATTTAAAAAAAACTAAAGGGTGGCCGGCTTCTAACAAAAAGTAAAAATAAAAGATAAAAAATAAAAAATGTTATCAGTCAGACTTCTAACAAAAAGGTTTTAGACTTTAAAATAGAGTGTATATATATATATATATATATATATATATATACACAC
>NC_081541.1:37018479-37026206 GCF_901000735.1 Corylus avellana | reverse complement strand
ATTTTATGTTATTCAGTATGAAGAAGGGGAAAGGGATGTGTTATATATCTCTTGTTCATTATATATCTTCTTGTTCCTGATGTGCTGCAAAAATTTGCAACGTGTACGGCTAGCAGTTTTTTCTTTTTTTTTTGTTAAGTGACATGGCACAATTATCTTAATTTTTGAAAAAATAATGCTACATTTACACTCAATTGTTTTCACAATTTTTTCATTCATGTAACTTTTAAAACTATCATTAAATATGAAATAAATATCATTAAATGTGAGAAATTTTTGAAAATTTCAATCTAATAATAATTTTTAAACCCACCTGTAAATATGAAAAAAATTATATAAAAAAATCAAAATAAATGTAGCATTGGGCTTTCAGAAAACCTCAGCTTATCTTTGTTGTGAGAGCAAAATCCAATAAGCAGAACATAATACAACATTTACACAAGGCTGGAATATATATGGTCCACAGCGTAAAATTTACTAAAACAATTATATATATATATACACGTAATGTGCTCCCAGCTGGCTCCCTGCCATCTCCTCCGTCACTGGCTCCGGTGTCCTCATCTCTTGCGTCACCAACGTCTATTTCTCCTGGGCGTGGTCCCATGTCTCCCTTGCCAGTTCATGTTAGACCCGTGACTACTCCCATTAAGTAACTCTCATGCTCTGCATCTTTTCTTAGTCAGCCAACTGTCGAAAATTAAAACATATTTATGAGTTTTTAAAGGTTGGAAAAAAAAAACGCACTTTTTATTATGAGCTTTGAAAAAGTCAACAACTCACTTCTGTAAACGAAAATATCTTCATCAATCTCAGGGGTGCATATACGTTTTTACTCATTTCTTTGTTTTTTATTTATTTTACGGTGTAATCCTGAATTGTACCAGGCCGGACAAGGTAATGGTAAAGGCGCTCGTGCTTGCTTTGAACTTCTTGGTTCTACACAAGTTGTTTAGCTTGTGAATTTTATGGATTTCAAGGATATGGAAAAAAAAAAAAAAAAATTAAATAAAGTGAAAATGAAAAGGGAGGGCTAGAGAATGCTGTAGCGGATAAATTGAAATTAATAAAATAATGCTTTGGTACTATAACAATTTTTTTAAAAAAATTATTGACGAAAAACAAATTCAAGAATTTTTTACAAATAAATGTTCAGTCTTAAACTATTTTTAATAACTAATAAATGCTCATTCTTCTAACTAATAATTTTGATTAATTTAGATAAATATTGCTATGGGATAAAAATCATTATATTATTTGTCATATTTATTATTTTGAATATTTATTAATTGGAACAAATCATAAACCATTCATCAATCTCTTGTCCCATGGTTTGCAATCAGATCTATTATTTATAATAATTATTTTAAAATTTGGAAAAATTACACTTGGGGTGGCCACTCCCAAGGCCCATTGGGGTGGCCGACCACTCCAAGGAGTCAAATGGGGGTGGTTGAAACCATCCCCAAACCCTTTTGGGGTGGCTCGGCCACCTCCAAATGGCTAAACAGGATGACAGTAAAGGCCTGATTGGGGGTGTCGCGCCACCCCCACGACCCATGGCGGGTGGCGGACCACCCCCAAGAACCCAAATGGGGGTGGCCGAAACCACCCCTAAAGGGTGGCTCTGCCATCCCCAAGTGACCAAAGGAGGTGACTCGCCCACCCCAAATGGCCGGCACCCCAAAGGTATTTATTATTTATTATTATTTTATTTTGGTTTGATTTTGGGGTATTTTTTAGAATTTGTTAAAATATATGGGACAATTTGATGTAGCGTAGGATTGTGGTGAACAAGAAAAACAGCAAGTAGAAGGGATAAATATTTCTAAGATTGTGAGACTATCACAAGAATCAAAGAAATCTTCTTAAAAACTATAGATTCTATCTATGGTTTAAGGAAAAACACAAAGAAACTCAACTCTGAGTAATTATTATTAAACAAACTCAATAATAATCATAAACTGAATTGTTAAAGGCTAAAAGCATATATTTATAGCCCAAGACTTTTAGCCCTAAAGTAACAATGAAATAAAGTTAATTTAGAAGTCTACGAAAGATAACTAAATCAAATAAAAGACTAACAAAGAAACCTAATTCAAAGACTAAAAGATAAGATAAGATAAGATAAGATAAGCCTTGAATTTCAATCTACATCATCCTCCCGAGGTTGGAGAGAATTCGCCCTCGAATTCGGACTGTCTTTTCCACGGTCCTTCGGGTGCCCTGTTAACTCGTTCCATTCTCCGTTCCTCAAAATCACAACAAGACAACACCCCAAAATAAACGTGACGCTTCTCATCATTGAAATACTTTGATGGTTGTCATGAAAGCCCCACACACCACTTGGCAATACTTCAGATTTGCCGTTCTTTTCTCGTTCCTTCTCCCTTTCACATGCCATGAAGATACTCAAGGACGGGTCAACCGTTGTTTCCCTTGTAAACATATAATTCTCTTCATCCGCATAGAACTCATCACAATTGTTGTTAGGAGAATTTAAAATATTTTCAACACCAAGAAAATCAACATAACCCTCTTCATCATTATAATTAGGCACTTCACCTGAAAAGACTTTATCAACCTCTTCATAATTGTCGATGTCACTCGTGGGCTCTTCCTCTTCCAATTGATCATCTTCGGGGTAGAGGCCGCCAAACATGAGAGAAAAACCATCTTCTTTGTACTCATCCTCTTGGTCATCTTCTTCGGGGTAGAGGCCGTCAAGCATGGGAGAAAATCCATCCTCTTCGTGCTCGTCCTCTAGGTCGGATGCCAAAGGTCCTTCACTCGGTTCTTCCTCATTGACATCGTCATCATAGGTTGGTGGTGAATCCCAATCTCCAAATCGTTGCGAAGGATCTTCAACATCTTCATATATGAATTCTTCATCAATGAACTCGGATTCCTGAAACTCTTTATCTACAGATTCCCTTTCCTCCTCCACAGAATATGGATTTGGTTGATAGATTTGAGGCTCGCGAATAATGGTCAAGTTGGCTTGTCGCGGCATCTCCGTCTCAAATCGTGCTCTACGTTTTTTAGGATATGCCCTATGACCGACAACCACATTATCCTCATCCACAAAGCGTTGATTCGTTCGATGGTGACGAACTTTAGGGCTACCCCGGTTGTCAACTCGGGTTGTGAAGATCTCTATTTCTTTCCGTAGTAGTTTCAGCTCATCCACCATGCGTTGCCAACGAATCGCCGCTTGATTCGCCTTTAATTTTTTCTGCAGCATCTCCACCTCATCCACCATGCGTTGCCACTGCTCCTCCGTACGTGTTTCACCGACTGCTTCCTTACGTTCATACACGTCCTCCAGATGTGCAAAGCGGTTGCCCCTTTTTCTTATGTTTGGCGGTGCCATGGAAAGAAAACTGGAGCTCTGATACCAACTGATGCAGCGTAGGATTGTGGTGAACAAGAAAAACAGCAAGTAGAAGGGATAAATATTTCTAAGATTGTGAGACTATCACAAGAATCAAAGAAATCTTCTTAAAAACTATAGATTCTATCTGTGACGACCCGCTTAATAAAACATGACTAAAAATTTTTCTTTTAAAAAAAAGCATTACCCACAATAAAGCAGATTGTCACAGTGGCATGGCAATACCGCAGTATGCCACGAACCCATGCATTAACCTGATTGACAGTTTAATATGTCACACAGAGCTATATGCATCATCAATGATTCATCAGAGTTCATATCTTTGCAGCGGAATATAAATAACATTACACTTACATAACACATTAGAGCTGACTAATACATCTATGTGAACAAAGTCTTACATACAAAATAATGGCTATACAAAGGTGTCACATGCGACACGAGCCATATACCAAATGCCAACATCTAAGCATGTTCTTGAATGCTCTAACAAAGAGGACTAACAACTAGTCCAACAAAGTAAACCTCCCACGCATCTAGACCTCCGACGTCGCCCAAAAACAAGGCTACAAGATCCTCATCTACTGTCTATGTACCTGCATTCACAACATCTCCTGCACCACGGGAATCACCACCACCCGTGATACAGGCGGAATTATGAGCCCGCCATCTCCATGAAATAGAGACGCTCAGCAGTATAGAACTCACTGGGCTTTCCAAAAGAGTTGTCATTAGAGAACATACTTGCAAATTATATGGCTTAACAATAAATCATTTTGAAAGTCATCATGCAACCTCTAACCATAACGTTATACATATGTCATCATGCATCATCTAGCAATAACGGTATACATATGTCATCATGCATTATCTAGCCATAAAAGTATACATATGCGTCCGTCACATACCAGTCACATATGCATACTAATACGTCTAGCATAAAAATCACTCAAAACCAATCATCATCATCATACAATCATATGTTATGCGTGCTCGTGCTCATGCTCATGCAACATCATCTTCTTATATCATCCATACATATACATATATAACATCATCTCTCCTCATAACGTCCGTCATGCATATATACATAACATAACATCATCTTCTAATAGCATTCGCCATGCATATATACATAACGTAACATCATCTTCTCATAACATCCGCCAGGCATATACATATATAACATCATCTCCTTCATAACATCCGCCATGTAGATATACATAACATAACATCATCTCCTCATACATTTGCCATACATATACATATATAACATCATCTCCTTCATAACATCCGCCATGTATATATACATAACATAACATCATCTCCTCATACATTCGCCATACATATACATATATAACATCATCTCCTTCATAACATTCGTCATGCATATATACATAACATAACATCATCTTGTGCCATTTCTATCATGAGGCCAACCCTTCGGTAGGAGACTTGTCATCACTACCGGGGGCCGTCTTGTTGTTTTTCGTTATACATGAGGCCAGCTCTACGGTAGTGAGACGATACTCAATCACCACCGGAGTTGAACCCCGTTTCCATTATGCATGGGCCAGCTCTACGGTAGTGAGACCATACTCAATCACTACCGGAGTTGAACCCTGTTTCCGTTTCATTACTCATGTCATGTTCATGCTTATGTCAATAAATCCTTGAACTCATATGCTATCATAACTCATATCATAAAATCATAGAATCATGTCATAAACTATGCCAACCATCAAGATGCTCATAACAACATAATCATCACATTATCTTGTAAACCCATAAAAGCTCATAAAAACATCGCATCAAACATTCATCCAACACTTCTCATAGAATATCATCAAATATTCATATAATCACAAAACACCTTGTATCAATCATTCATCTAAAACATCTTTATACTTTAAAACATAATATATATTTTGCCCAGTAAGTAAAATACTTACCTTGTAGCCTACAAATGACTCACGACTCAAGTAATCCTTTCGAAGTGCTCCATCAATCCGATTACCCATGCCACACATTGGAAGACTAGATGTAGTCCTAAGCCTCTAATATCACATTACATGCCTGCAATTAACTGCATCATTAGACTTGGTTAAACTATCAAACTCTACACCTTATTACACACATAGTTACCCACATGCTCTCACGTAGTATCGCTTTACTCTCTTAGACATTAACTAAGCACCAAAGACCCTCCATATAAGCCAACTCAACTAAGTCCTTATTCTAATTAATTGCTTTACACTAAGAAACCCAATGTTACCATATTCTTACACCGTGTATTAACTTAATTACTAAATACACACTTAATGAATTCCATCTTTACATAAGCAATTTATTACTTTATCAAATTACGATAGTAAAGTATATTTGGTACTTATACAATTTAAATGCATATTAAGTTAATCCAATTTCAATAACGCTCTTATGTCACTTTTATTGTACATATATATTTAATTACAATACTAAGTGAATCCAAAGTCTAGTTATGCATTTTTACAACATAACCAATTTATACATACAATACTCTAATGCCTTAAGGTTATATTTGGGCAACCAATAATATACAATCATCTCATCTTAAATCATTTTATTACATAACCTTATCATACTCTATGTTTATCAACATGTTTACCATTATACCCATCTACTTATCCATTTACTACTCATTACTTTAAATACTCATTTACTCCCTTATCATACGTAACATAAATATATATATATATATATATATATATATATATATTCATTCTCATTGTCGTTTACCCCAATTTATAATATACTCATAAACACTTACGATAATTACCATGATTCTAATATGACATTAGAACCTAAACTCATATTCATCAATTTCTATTAAACCCATGAAAACTTAGGGTTAACTAACACTTCAAATGCAATTAGCCCATCCAATTAGCCATCCTAGTGTTCACATACCAAAAGCCCCAATTTAATACATACTATAACAATTAGGGTTTATGCCCATATTTTACCAATAAGTAAAATTAGAATTTCAACCCATTAATTAAATAACTCAAAACTTAAATCATGCTTAGAAATCTACTACACACAAAAGCCCTAAGCCAATATTAGAAATTAAGCTTCTCATTAAAATTCACTCAATTTTCGGACCTAAATAGGAATTCCTAAAATTATTATGATTTCAAGTTTAGAATCCAATGGGTAGGACAAAACCTTAAAGAGAAACTAGAGATTCAACCATATAACAAAAACCCCCAAAATCCCTTTCAAGAACCCTAATTTTCGGGCCTAAATTAAAGCCCAACAAATCCACACAATTTTTAGCTTCTAATCCCATGGGTAACAAGAAAATCATAAGAGAAGGCTTGAATGTTTACCTCACAAACCCCATGGCCGGAATCCATCACCTTCTTCTTCTTCTTCTTCTTCTTCTTTCTTTCTTCCTCTTTCATCTTCTTCGGACAGCAGCTCTCTCTCTCATTCGATCTCATTCTCTCTCTAGCTCGGTATGCATCTCTTCCTCTCTCAATCTGCAGCTCTCTCTCTCTCTAGCTCGTTCTCTCTCTCGGCCAAGTGTGTGCGCGTGAGAAGAAAGGTAAGAGAGAATAGAGAAAAGAAAGAAGAGAGGAAAGAAAGAAAGAATAGGCTGCTGCACGTGAGTTTGGGAGAGGGAGAAAGAAATGGGATAAGAGGATAAGAAAAAATCCCACATAGCCAATGATAGCCCGACATGTGGCATTAGTTAGATCCTTTTTTATTTTAAAGCTCCATCTTTTTAAAATTGCTAGATTACCCCACAACATATTAATTCTATATTTTGTACTCTTTAATTCCCCACACTTCTTTTATTTACTCTAGCTACAACTTACCATTAATCTATTTTATTTATTAATCATTCTCATATATATCTCAATTATGATAAAGTCATTATTATTATATTAGTTATTCTAATTGATCTCATGCGCTATTTATCTCATTAATTAAATCTTATTACTATGAAGTTATTAATAATAAACTTAATTATTTTCTCGGGTCTTACATCCTCTCCTCCTTATTAAATTTCGTCCTCGAAATTTGTACTCATCCTATTGATTTATTGTGCTCTCGACACTACCTCAATAGACCTTAAAGATCATCAATGCTACATATACTATCCTTGACCTCAAAGCCATATATAGTCCTTACACTTGCTCATTGACATTTCATTCTTGTAATACCTCATATTATCTATTCCACTACATAATTAAGCAACCCACATTTAATGTAGTACACAATCTTGAATCACATCTTATATCACATATGGCTCCATGATGGTTATTATTATTATGGTGGCTCCTCA
>NC_081541.1:37003205-37018379 GCF_901000735.1 Corylus avellana | reverse complement strand
GTTTAATTGTTTAAATGGCCTACCACTAATCTCACAAGAAGAAGAAATAAATGAAGCAATTGATTTTTGAGTATTGGGATATTTAGTCTTTGGTTGATTTGAACCATTTTGATTTTATTCTCGTTTTTCAGGTTTCATTGTATTGTGTAAGTATAAAGAAAAATCTGAGGTGTATTTGGCTGTTGCTCGTTTGATTGAATTTGAAGTTAAAAGGGTGTGATTGCATTTGAAACTTCATCAGTCGTAGAAGGTTAAGAAGAACATTTGAGAATTGGGTTTTTGAATTCTGATTGAATAGAATAAATTTTGGGGCTTTGATTGCATAGAAATATTATAACTAAAAAAAATAAATGGTTGAAATGCCAAGCTTAGCGTTGGATTTCGGTTTCTAGAAGGAAGGAATGGTGTCTTGAAAGTTCTGTTTTGAGGATTTCATTTCTATGCATTTGTTGTAAGCAAAAGATGTATAGCACTTTTAAGGAGCATGCGATAGCGTATGTGAGGCAAGCAGTTAAAGAAGATGACGATGGAAACTATAGTAAGGCATTTCCCCTCTATATGAATGCATTAGAGTACTTCAGGACCCATTTGAAGTATGAGAAGAATCCAAGGATTAAGGAAGCGATTACTCAGAAATTTATGGAATATTTGAGGAGGGCAGAGGAGAAAAGGGCCATTCTTGATTGTGGAGGAAATGGGCCTAATGGTGATGTAGCAGCTGCTACGCAACCAAAGACAAAGTCGAAGGGTGGAGAAGGGAAAGAAGGGAATGATCTGGAGCTAGCAAAGCACCGGGCTGGCCTTGATTCTGCGATAATTAGGGAGAAACCGAATGTGAAGTGGAGTGACGTGGCTGGTCTTGAGAGTGCCAAACAGGCATTGCAAGAGGCTGTCATACTGCCTGTTAAGTTTCCCCAGTTTTTACTGGTTAGTTCCTTAATCATTGTGTTTTAAGTTTTGGCTTATCTGCTTTCGTTTGCTGGTTGAACCATTCTTCAATTCTTCAGCTATGCTTTCAATGTTAATGAGTGGTTGGGTTTATAGTAAAACTTGATCCTTATGAAAACATGCCACTTGTGATATAAATGCAAGTCGATCAATTAACCAAGAATGTGTGCTGAAATTTCTGACTTTCAGTTTCTAGTAATTCTTGTTTATTTAAAGCTTTTATGGAAACTGTACGCATAAATTATACAATTGCTCTCTCCCTTTCTCTCTCTTAGGTATAACAGTGCAAGAAAACTCTGATATTTTATATTCTTTCACTTGAATCCATTAAAAGATTGGCATCCTTCTAAGTTCTGGATTGTCTTTTCCTAGAAACAAAAAAAAAAAAAAAGGAACCAAACCAGCAAAACGAGGGTTTGTGTATAGTAGTAACAGTAAGGCATTACAATTCTTTGTGCTGTGAAAGAGATTTTAAATACCTGTCATTGCTCCGAGTATTGGCTTTATCCTGATCTGGAAAGAAGCGGCCAAGTCAGAGCTGGTTGAAAAGGACCATTTTAAGGGTTATATTTGCCATTGCTTCATTGATTGTTTGATTATCCAATTAGTCTATCTTCCAGTTGTGCCGATACGTTTAAGAAAATAACAAGAATTATTATAAGTTTTAAGACCCATTCGAGAAAAACTATTTACATATCAAGTGTCCCCGGAATTCACACTTATAAATAAGGCACAGGGGTTTAGTGGTCACTGCTTTTTTCTACCTGTCTGCTTGAAAGTGAAATTTATGTCAATGGAATGGAAGGTGGGATATGAACTCTCTAGCATTAGGATTCAAAAAGACGTCATTTTTCATGATTGAATCTAAAAGAGTGATGAATGAGCTAGCAATCTACTTACATGCTAATTTCTGTATTATTTCCTTCTGTAATCACTAATGTAAATATTGTGTCTTGTATGATACTTTTTGCTGTTAAAAATTGCATTTGATCTGATCTAGCAAAGAGAGGGGAGAAAACTCATTTGGTATCTTGTTCAGGGAAGAGACGACCATGGAGGGCTTTTCTACTATATGGTCCACCTGGAACAGGGAAGTCCTATTTAGCAAAGGCCGTTGCAACAGAAGCAGACTCAACTTTCTTCAGGTAATATTTTTACCAATACATAGCAAGTAGCTGGACTAAAGTAGTAGATAGAAGAACTAGTCTTTTAGAGGAAAGTATATTTGAAAAAGGTTGACCTCCTTGTGTATCTCATATTACAATCCCTTTCTTCTCAGCCCAGTGAGATGTTTCCAAATGCCATTAATTGACGTCTATATGATCATCTAGGTTAATTCTTCTTTTCGTTTTCTGAGTTTTGCTGCATAATTTCTAATTTTCTTTATCTAAGGATCACTTGATCTATCATGCCTGGTTTTTGATAATATTTCACAATTTCATTTTTGGATAGTTTAAATTAAGCAATGCACTGAGATGTAATTGACTAATATTTGGAAGAATAGTACTTGTAAATTTACCTGGTGTTTTGGCCCACTGACAACTAATAATTCACAATGACTGTCCAAGATAGTAGTAGGATCCCCAACGGTTAATTGGAATCATTTAGACATCCAAGAAAATGGTATCCTTGCATTATGTTAGATTGCATATGGGTATACCAACCAATTGCTTTAAATGGTGTAATCATTATCGTTTCTTTTATGATAATAAAATGCGACCACCCGAACGATCGTGAAAATCATTAGGAAAAGCTTGATATTCTCATCCAAATGGAAGGACACAATGTCTTTGTTTTTTCTTATTTGGGAAATTGTAGATCTGGATAGTGAATCTTGATGGTTTAAAACTGATGCTGCCGTTATAGGTTTATTCTCGATGTATAGTTAGCATAAGACACTACTACCCTTGTGAACCACATTCTGTGATCATTTGAAAATGTGGTACACTTTCATTTACAATAGTCCTTTTTTTTTTTTTTTTTTGGAATTGCAATTACTAATAAGAAAAATACACAAAGTTTTGCAATACAAAGATTTCCTTTGTTCCTTCTCTTGTTTATACTTTGAAAGATGATATTTTTAGTAGTTTTAAACTATTAAAGGAAATTTACGGAGATTGGAGAGTTTGTCTCTTCTCCTCTGCTTCTTTCTGCAATTGGCATGGCATTGTATTCATATTGCTTCATTGCTCTATTGCCCAAGATTTGTGATCTTCCTCCTATTCTTTAATTGGTGGTCAATGGGGCATATCTTTGAAGGTTATTGATTTGTTTTTTTTGTTGGAAAAGTTTGTTCCTTAGGCATAGTAATGGACCAGTATGACATGCTACTCTAACAGTGTTGTACTTCTAACATACTGTAATGGACTGAAATGGATGGAAAAGGAACAAGATGAATAATGAATTGATGGAAATGGAAACTGTTTATAAAAAACTAAGCATTTCAAGGATGCTTAAACCTCAAAAGTTCACAATGAACATTCTACAAATTCTTTGATACCTTTACAATTATCAAAAGAGTCTTATATAGACTCAGCTCTAACTACTTGGGCCTAACTACTAGGCCTAGTTGGGTTTTTTGGGTTGGGTCTTCTTGGGTTTTGTCTTTGGCTTTTAAGTTGGACTACCTATGTATACTTTCTTATGTACTTAGAGGTGCATTGCGCTTTTTTTGATATATACAATATTACTTATCAAAAAAAAAAACTACTAGGCCTAGCTAACAACTAATCTAGTAATAGAAATGGGCTATAATATCTATCTATTTTAGACCCATTACATTACCCACTCCTTTAAAATACCTTGCCCACAAGGTGTACAATTGAAAAAGATCTGCCCAATTCTTGACTGTTGAGCTGACAACCCAGCTATCCCATGACTTGAAAGTCCACGTTTTCTAAAACTAAATTCACTCTGATCAAGACTGATGTTACACATGCTGAGTGTATGCTTGCCAATTCCCAATTTAAACAAAGCCAAGAAAAAATTTATTACACAGCCAGCATTATCTTCAACTACATAGCTACACACCTAGCACACTGCAGCTTCCAAGGGCCCACAAATTTTGTCACCACTAAACACACCTGTCATCAACACATTATACTACCAGCCTACCTTTTTCTTTTCGAAGCCACCAGCCCATCGATCATCGTATGGTTAAGCAGAAGTCTGACTACACACTACTCCGTATTCGCACTATTCAGCTTCCCAAGCATGCACGCCAACTCACGTGAACCCATTACCCAAGTCTGACTTTTCTCCTCTCTGCCATGTTTTCTAAGTCTACTCACGGTTTTAGCCAGACTTCCACACACGCAGCCTTGCACCTTTCTTCCTTCTTTCTTTTCTTCCAACGCCATCTATGCTTGGAGAGAAAAAAAAAAAAAAAATTATTCAGATCAGGGAGCTGCTTCGCCACAGAATTAGAGTCGCTGACAATGAGCCAACCCACCACTTCCTTTATTTTCCACCTTGTCTTAGGTCCAACATTTCATCAAACACGTTCTCTTCATCTTGATAAAGCCTAACTCTATCTTGAAAATTCTTTAAAGATTTGGTGTCAAGGATGCACAATTCTTTCGAGAAGTTGGTACTACAAATTGAATTTGGAGTTAACACGCCAATTACCTTCACTACGATAGATTCTGAGATGCTCAACATCATTTTGCTTGATTGATGAATTTCATTGAACGAACTGTGCGTATCTTCAACTGGATCCATTTCTTGAATCATCTTGTTTTCTTCTTCTTCTTTTTCATCAAACACGTTCTCTTCATCTTGATAAAGCCCAACTCTATCTTGAAAATTCTTTAAAGATTTGGTGTTAAAGATGCATAATTCTTTCGAGAAGTTGGTACTACAAATTGAATTTGGACTTAACACGCCGATTACCTTCACTACGATAGATTCTGAGATGCTCAGCACCATTTTGCTTCATTGATGAATTTCATTGAATGAACAGTGCGAATCTTCAACCGGATTCTTCTTCTTCTTCTTGGTTTGTTTGGTCACACTCCTCTGCTCCTTTCTTGAATTCTTCTTGGGTCTCTACCTTCTCAGGAACTGGATGTATCTTCTCAAACTCCATGGATTCGATATTCATAGGGAGTAACTCGGAATCTTAGATCCTTTCTTTCTCATTCAAAGGCAAATTTATTTTTTTGGCTCTTTTCTGAAAAAATTTCTGCAATCTATCTTGACTTTCTTGAGAAATTTCAGCAACCTATCTTGACTTTCTTAAAAAATTTTCTGCAAGCTATCTTGATTACCTCCCTTTTGTTTGAACGTAGCAGTCAGCTCCTGTATGCTTTTCTCCAATGCACTATATTTATCATTCTGACTTCTCTGTATCTCTTCACGGGGAACGATATCAGCTCACATCTGTTTTGAGTTTATTCCTGTATTGATATACGTCTGCATCTTGCGCCATGTTGGATCTGGTTTTTCTGAATCAAAAAACGAGAGGTGCTAATACCACTTGTAACAGTGTTGCACTTTTAACACACTATACTGAACTGAAATGGATGGAAAAGGAAACAAGATGAATGATGAATTGATGGAAATGGAAACTGTTTATAGAAAACTAAGCATTTCTAGGATGCTTAAACCTCCAAAGTTCACAATAAACATTTTGCAAATTCTTTGATACCTTTACAATTATCTAAAGAGTCTTATATAGACTCAGCTCTAACTACTTGGGCCTAACTACTAGGCCTAACTAACAACTAATCTAGTAATAGAAATGGGCTATAATATCTATCTATTTTAGACCCATTACAGCTACTCTGTCTGTAATGAGGGCTATTTGGAATGAAGAGATGAGTAGACTTTTAATAGTGATGGGTGTTCTATCTACTTCAAAAAAAAAAAAAAAATGGTGTTGTGTGTTCTACAGTCAGCTTAAATCTTTATTTTTCAGATCATTGTATAAGTGGAAGTCAAGAAGATGGTAATCAAATTACATCATCGGGCCATGACTTTGCAAATTCATCAGATTGAATTATAAGAACATTAATAAAGGCCTGGTGTCCAATAATTGAGATGTGAGAGAAAAAGTTCTGAAATTTGGATTGATTATGTTCTTGCTGATATTTAAGATTATCTGAGTTTCAGTAAGCATGGACATCCTTGAGTTTTTAATATTTTATATTTGTCATTTGCTTATATATATATATATATATTTGTAATTCGATGTTAGTCAGTTGACTGCTTCATATGCTTTTCATTGCAATTGCTGCATTATTAAATTAAGCTGCTTGAACTAATATGGAGTCTGCATTTGGATTTTCAAGTCCATTTATATACGTCCCATTCTGCTTCCACTGATTCAACTTTCTAGTTTAGGGCTACATTTATTACATTCTCATGTACAGATTGCCCATGGATGTAGATGTATTTGCTTTTAATGTCTTTATATGGATGGAATGCCAACATTGACAAGTGCTAGATGCTGTCCATACCCAGTATTTCTTCATCAGACCTTGTTTCAAAATGGATGGATGAAAGTGAAAAGCTAGTCTCGAATCTTTTCCAAATGGCTCGTGATAGTGCTCCTTCCATAATCTTCATTGACGAAATTGATTCCTTATGTGGTCAACGGGGTGAAGGCAATGAGAGTGAAGCATCTCGACGTATCAAAACAGAATTGCTTGTACAGATGCAGGTATTTTGAATTCACAGGAAGTGGATGATAATGCTTTTGAAGCTTCACTTTTACATAGTATCATTGACATGCTTAGACCTGGGTTTAGTAATTTATGCAATATGGAAAGTGATCCAATTATTGTTTTAGTATTCGTATTTGTATTTCTAATGGAAGGAAGGGACCTTGTATAGGTGTGCAGAGCTTTTTGGAGCTAAAATTGCTTGGCCTTTCCTTACGTCTGTGAACAAAACTATGGTCTTCATAAAATTACAGTAAAATAAACTGGAGTTATGCATTTTTTTTTTTCTCATTCTATTTTATAGTTTTTTTTCAATGGTTTTATGATATAGTAGCTACAAGCTGGTGATCATGTATATATATAATTACAACATAGGCCTATATAGACAATTATTTCTGGCAATAAAACAAATTATAGACCGTAAATTTATTGTGGCAATAAATGCTTTTATGAAGGTGATAATGATAGTAAGTGTGTAGGTCCTTTAGTTTAAAGAATCAAGCTAGTTTTATGTAAGGTGTTGACTTAGAGGACTGTCAGGAAGCTAAACAAATAAACCTAAAAAAATTTTCAAACTGACGTGGTAGACCGTGAGTGGCAGACATGGGAGAGAGAATTGCATTTTTTAATTTAAAAACTCTTGCCACATCAGTTTGATAAATTTTCTAGGTTTATTTGTTTGACTTTCTAGCGCTAGCCGTTAACTTATCCCATGCTTATAAACTTCCACACTGATCATGGAGTTTAGGATACTTTGTGAGTTTGGTTTTCAGCAATATATATCCTTGAAATCCATAAAATTCACAAGCTAAACTATTTGTGTACAACCAAGAAGTTCAAAGCAAGCACGAGCACCTTTACCATTACCTTGCCCGGACTAGTGCACTTCAGGATTAGATTATTTATTTTTTTTTTTTTTCCAACCTATAAAAACACATAAATATGTTTTGATTTTCGACTGTTGGCTGACTAAGAAAAGATGCAGAGAAGGAAAGAAATGGCAGGGAGCCAGGGAGCACATTACGTGTACATGGGTATATAAAATTGTTTTAGTAAATTTTACACTGTGGACCATATATATTCCAGCCTTGTGCTAAATGTTGTATTATGTTCTGCTTATTGGATTTTTGCTCTCGAAAACAAAGCTAAGCTGAGGTTTTCTGAAAGTGGAATGCTACATTTATTTTGATTTTTTTATATAATTTTTTTATATGCTAGAAAAACACCTAGTATTTCCCTATTTAAAACCATCATTAGATCGACATTTAAAAAAAATTTATCTCATATTTAATGATAATTTTAAAAGTTACATATGAGTTAAAAAAATTAAGAGTAAATATAACATTATTCTTTCAAAAATTAAGACAGTTGTGCCATGTCACTTAACCAAAAAAAAGAAAAAGAAAAAGAGATTTGGAAGTTCATTGTAGGCTTGTAGCATCTGCAGGCCGAGTAGCCGTACACGTTGCAAATTTTTACGGCCCGTCAGCACATCAGGAACAAGAGATATATTATGTATAACACATACCCTTTCTCCTTCTTCATAATGAATAACAAAAAAAAAAAAAAAAGAGAGAGGGATAACATGCACACACATCTGGGCATCCCCTTAAATTTCCCCTTCGTCCTACTGAATTTAAAATAATAAAAATTAAATTAAATTAAAAAAGAAAAAGAAAAAGAAATAACTCACTATGTACTTAAGTAGAACAGAAAGTCTGTATTACCCGAGTGTTATACACTTGTCTACTAATCACTGTATCAACATCCAATCTCTTGTTTTCTCAACCCACCACAACTACATCAACAGAAGATGATGCCTCATCAACTTGATCAGTAGAACGTAGTGCCACCTCAGCCTCCTCCAAACCACCTCTGTACCTTCTGTATATATCATTCTTGTAAAACAATCGCGTTCTCACCGCCAAAATCAATGAAATAATACCTCCAAATAATGTTGCAATGGCCATAATCTTAAAAGCTAAGTCAAAACAATGTTTTCCCTTGCAATCATGTGGCTTCACCATACCCTCCATTCCATGCAACTTCGCAGCCTCTATATGATACAGCCTTTCAGTGAGCTGTTGATTTAGCAAGTATAATCCAGTTGGACTTGTCACTTGTCCACAATTGAACAATGTAGCGTAGTGCTTAAGGCCAAAGATATCAGAAATTATGGCCAAAACAAGAGGCAACAGTGCACCAAGTGTAAATGCAATGATCACTAACGCTAAATACAATGAATTCTTGAAGGGGAATGCAATGAGAAGCAGGCCAATGCAGGAGAGAAAAAGAACAGCTGCCAACATAAGGGGGCGAGGAGCTTTAAATTTCACAACTAGCTTCTCAGAAATAAACCCACACGATACTCGCCCAGCATAATTCCAAAAGTTAACCAAAGGGATAAAGAGGATTACCATATTGTGGTCATATTGAAGCGACTCACTAATTCGCGACATTTTGACCAAGGTGGTCAAGAGTGAGCCGAGTCCGACTCCTGCTGCAAGAAAGATAATAAGCATGTCAATGCTTACTATTGCTTGCAATATCCCATAATCTTCTCCTCTCTTCGGTTTCTTAAAAATGGCCATAAAGAAAGACCTGTGTGCCTCCGCCGAAGAATTTTGCTCTTGCTCAACAATAATCTCCGAAGTGTTTTGCTCTTGCTCAACAATAATCTCCGAAAAGTTTTGCTCTTGCTCAACAAGAATCTCCGAAGTGTTTTGCTCTTGCTCAACAACAATCTCCGAAGAGTTTTGCTCTTGCTCAACAATAATCTCCGAAGTGTTTTGCTCTTGCTCAACAATAATCTCCGAAAAGTTTTGCTCTTGCTCAACAAGAATCTCCGAAGTGTTTTGCTCTTGCTCAACAACAATCTCCGAAGAGTTTTGCTCTTGCTCAACAATAATCTCTGAAGTGTTTTGCTCTTGCTCAACAAGAATCTCCGAAGTGTTTTGCTCTTGCTCAACAACAATCTCCGAAGAGTTTTGCTCTTGCTCAACAATAATCTCTGAAGTGTTTTGCTCTTGCTCAACAATAATTATATCTTCCTCTGCTTCTCCCACTTGATTGGCAGAAGAATTCTCTTCTTCTTCAACTGCTTGTGGGCTGTCAATAATTATTGCATTGGAAGGTGCATTTACTTGCTTCCAAAGCAATACTTCTTGTCTATAGGCAACCACAGCAGGTAGAAATAAGAAGACACATAATGGTATGGCACTGCCAACATTGGCTGCTTGGGAAAAGGTCACATATTGCTTAACCAATGCGATGGTCATCAAATATATAGCAGGAATGGCCGATAGAAAGAGAAAGTGATAAAACACTTTGGGCTCATGTGGTTGCCTAATTGTAACTCTCTTCTCCCCAACTGTGTGCATAAATAATAACGATATTAATGCTGGGAGCCATGCTACAAGAAGGATTAAGGACGTTAAATTATCCCCATAAAGGGCCACAGAAATTTGAGCAAATATAGGTGTGCTAAGCCCCGCATAACCAGTCAAAAGACCCAATATCATAGATCTCCTCTCCGGAAAATTCTTCACAGATGTGACAACAGATGCCGTGGTTGAAAAGTTATGACTACCAGCTCCGATGAACATATAGAGACTCATAAGCCAAACTTCTGGTTTGCTAACTTTTCCACTTACGGCCAACCATATCATGAAATAACCAAAAAAGTTAGTGAGAGAGCCAATACCTAGCACAAACCATGTGGGAGTGACCTCAGCTACTGGTCCAGCCAAAATTCCAGCACTTGCACCAATATCATTCCATTTGTTCAATGTACTCAACATTGAGTTGGTGTATCCTAGATTTCTGTTGATTTGGACGGAAAAATATGGAAAAAGTAATGCCCCACCTGAAGTGGCCATGATGAGAAATGCTGCAAACATCGAAGTCCATCTGCCTCTTGCCACATGTATAGCAAAATTGTACCATTCGGCCTTTGACTCAACCATTTCTCTCCATCCCTTCATTTTAGCAGAGTTACTGTGAGAGTGAGAGTGAGAGTGAGAGTGACAAACTCACGAAAGAGTGTTTGGGTGAGCAAGAGCTTGTGGGGGAAGAGAAAAACAAAGAAGTTTGATGCCAAAGAAAGAAAGTCCTGCATGTTGGAAAATGCACGTCAAACATGTGAATTACCAGCTGTTATTCATGAAAAATCAGCGTGTGAGATAAGATTATCTCATGCAATCTTTTTACAAGAAGAGAAAGTAAAACAGAGGGACCATGTGGTCGTGGATGCATGTGTTGCAGGAGCATTAATTTAAATTACCTACTTTTATCCTACATTTGTCATGTAGAACTTGTGTTTAAAAACAAATTGATTTGGTGTTTAATACCATAATGACGTATTGGATTAGGTATAGATTATGTTTACAATGTTTTCAAAAGTAATGTGAAATTAATATGCTTTCAAAATATATATTAGGGCTCAAAAAAGAAAAGCCAAAACACTAAAAATCGGCTAAAATTATTTTCAAAACCAAAATTTGACAACAAGGGGATTTCATTTTAGAATTAGGATTTCCCGAAATTACTTACCTGAATTATTAGCAATTTGAATAAATAATATAAAAAGACCCATATAAAATTCACGTACATGTATAATGTCTAAAATTTATTTGAAGATGAATTTTATATAAAATTTTACAATACATACCCAAATTGGTAGCTGAAATATATACATGCATGGTAGGACTCCTGATCTACATTGAAATTACTAGTGAAATTATATGCCTAGCATGCACTAAGGGACAACACGGTAATAAACCTTTCTAAAAGCCTATGATTTATCTTAAAATTAAAAATGGTTGCCTTTTTTTCTTGTTATATGAATCAATTTTCTGTTCCTTTCTTTTTCAAATGTTTGTACTCAAGTAACGTTGGACAATTCTTTTGGCACATCAATGAAATTCCCAAATTGTACGTCCAGGCAAATAGGTATAATCTCATTTCCTTAGAGGTTAGAGATGCATAAATAATAATAGGCTCGGAATGCTTAAATGCTCAAGGGAATTAAAGTTTTCAAAAACATGTGATGACTTAAAAACTAGATTTGACCATTTTAAGCTCCGCACAACTTTCTGATCAATTCTATGCCGCATCATATGAACTCCAATCAACTCAGCAAACACTAAACTCCCACATATTAGTCAGATGCTAAACTCCACACATTCCAGCCTAAATAAATTTTGTTTTGTTTTGTTTTTAAATAATAATAATAAGAAGCTGAAACCCAGAGTTTTTTTTTTTTTTTTTTTTTTGTGACATATCCGCACAAGAGGGGGGAGAGGAGATTCGAACTAGTGACCTCCGCTTCATTAGGCCCGATCCCAACCGATTGAGCTACCTCTTGGAGATGAAACCCAGATTTAAGAAAAGGCCTAGAGCATTGTTTTTAGGTTCTGAGTATAACCAAGAAATGGTATCAGTTTTAACCCAGAAAAAGGGAAAAAAAAAAAAAAAGTTTTTACAGAGGCAAGGTTTTATGTTAGGGAGGTCCCAAGCTTTGTTCTGAGTCATTTTGCTTGCGATCCAGAAAGTGTTTAGAGAGAGAGAATTGGGCGTGGAGATAATTCTGTTAAATATGTGACTTTTTCAACCCATTAATAGGTGGACCTAGCATTAGTCTTTCTCCAAGTATGAGAGGTTATTGTTTCAACCGGTTTTTCCTTTTATTCCTACACTACTGGTTTTAGGATTCCTATTTGTATTTGGACTTGGAGTTCTCGTGGTTGACCGACCTTGAGCACTTATACCATTGAGCCTTTGTGTTTCAAGTGTGCCAAGCCAAATAGCTTTATAAGTATACTAAATTGAGAGCGCCGCAGGTGGAGAATAGGGAGATAAAACGTGAGATAAGAGGTACAAGGGCTACTAGAGTTAAAGATTAGCCTGAAGAGTTTGCACATCTGTCTTTTGTATTCTATTTTGAGAATAATCTCTTTTGTGTGATAGTGAAATTTGGGTGTATTGAGAGTTTGGGATCTGTGAGTGATTTTCTCTATACTATTTTTTGTACTCCATCTTTTGATAATGGATTTTCTCCGGGTCATTTCCGCTAGTGAATGTAGGCTTGTTAAGCCGAACCACTTAAATATTTGTGTCATATATAATTGCCTAATCTTTGTTATTCCGCATTCTTCTTAATTTTCGCATGTCATGGGTCTTGGGTAATAGGATTAATTTCTTAACAACTTAAAAAACAGGGTTGGTTTGTTGTCAAAGCGTAAACCATTTGAGAGTACTGTTTTATTTCAAGTGGCTTAAACAAAGGTTTTATGGCACTGGGAGCCCCAAGAGACCACATAGCCTCCGCTACTAAAACATTAAAATATTAAAATATTAAAAAGCACATGCATGCATGCAGACAAAGCAAAGTAAGAAAATTTGGAGTACCCGATCCCTCTGTAGCAAAAGCGGCTTCGGTGACAGAAAATGTTTCCAGTGGTGTTCTGATCGTCTTCTTCGTCTGGCTATTTGGAGAAAAATGCGAAATGGAGCTCTGACAGAAATGAGAAATGACAGAAGACTTCACCAATCAAATTAACACGTACGTCAACCAGATGTTATTCATGAAGAATCAGAGTAAAAAACAGAGGACCACATTAATCCTAATTCATAATGTGGAAAATAAAGGGACCACGATCCACAATCCAGAATTAGAGTAAAAAACAAAGGGCGCATGCATGTGGTGTTGGATATGTTGCAGAAAGGAGCTAGCTTGGGTTAATTTATTTACTACTTTTATTCTTGCAATAATGCATGCTTGGGTTTCAGTTTCATTAATCTCTTTCCTTATCAGATGATGACTATGGGGGTAAACAGATTAATGTAATTTCCATTATTCATTTTCAATATTAAGAGAATGGTTGCCTACATTTGTCATGTACAACTTGTTTTTAAAACAAATAATCACCCACCCCCCCCAACCTTATTTAAAAAAATTGAGCTTTTAAAGGTACCAAATGATCATTATTGTACCAAAAAAACAAAAAGAAAAAAGAAAAAAGAAAAAAAGAAAGATGAATATTAACTGCCCACATCTCTTATTTTGCTATCCAATTATCTGTACACTTGGATGCGGATGAGATTAGTAAAAATTATTATTTGCATCCGCATACCCTTTATATATAATTATATTTATATATATGTATGCAGTGGCGGAGCCACGTTACCCCTTGGAGGTGCCATGGTAGCCCTAAGGGTTTTAATTTTTTTTTTAACCCACGGCAACCCTTCTCCCGCACCCAAAAAAATAAAAAAAAAAATCTCTAAGACGCTCTCTCTCAAACTCTCTCTAGTCTCTTTGTTCTTTGTTCTTTCTATTACATATTCACAGGTAACTCCTCATCTCCCCCTCTCTGGCTTCTCAATCGCTTTTGTAGTTTTATGTTACAGTTTTAGATTTTTGTTCTAGTTTCTTTCTTTTACCTAGTTTTAATTTTGGATTTTTCGATTTATTTTATCAGTTTCTTGAGGTTGTATGGTGGAGAACTCAAAACTGGAGAACAGGAAAAGGCGTGGGAACAATCGAACTCGATTATGCAGCTGCCAAATAATTTAGTTATCTATATTGAAAGGAAAATTGCTAAGAGTTTCGATTTAGATTCGATACTTGATAATTTTGTACTTTTAAGAGACCGTAAAGTGCAGTTCTAGACAATTTTTTTTTTTTTTGTATTTCTGTCTCTTTGATATAGTGTCGACATGTTACATTTCTAATATATCAATTTGAGCACATATTTATGAACTTTTGTAGATATTTTTTGTGATGCATATATTGTGTGAATTACCAAATTTTTAGGGTGAAGACAATTTTTAGGACTCCAAAAAAATTTTAGCGACACCCCCAATATAAAATGGGTGGCTCCGCCACTGTATGTATGTATATTATATTTAATAAATTCACCAAAACCACATTGTTTTGGTGTTTAATACCATAATGACGTTTTGGATTAGGTATAGGTTATATTTACATTGTTTTCAAAAGTAATGTCAAATTAATATGTTTTCAAAATATTAGGGCCTAAAAAAAAAAAAAAGCCAAAGCACTAAAAATCGGCTTGAATTATTTAAAAAGCTGTTTAAAATAGGCTCTAATGAAGATTTAAAGGAGACCAAAATTTGACAACAAGGGGATTTCGTTTCAAAATTAAGATTTCCAACAATATTTATCAACTTGAATTATTAGTGAAATTACATGCTTACATATGCCTGCGTGTGTGCTCCTAACACTGACGGATAACACGGTAATAAACCATTCTAAAAGCCTATGATTTGTCATGTTTCATAAACTGCAGCTACTCTTTATTCTTAAAATTTAGGATTAAGTACTTTTTTTTTCACGTAAAGTCTATTTAACTCCCTCAAATTATAACTCTAATAACAATTTACCCTTCAAACTATCAATTACGACAATTTATCCCACAAATTACCAAAACAATGACAATGTACCCCGGATTTTAACAAAATGACAAAATTACCCTTACTAAAATAAAAATAAAAATACTAAAATTTAATTTTTTTTTTTTCAAAATTTCAAGGGTATTTT
>NC_081541.1:37001758-37003105 GCF_901000735.1 Corylus avellana | reverse complement strand
AAAAAAAAAAAAAAAAAAAAATTCAAACTAGGGCGTTATGGGCAGATAATATCCACAACTATTCACACATGCGAATGGGGATAGTAAAAATCACTATCCTTATGTCCTTTTATATAATATAGTATTAAATTCACCAAAACTATGTTGTTTTAGTGATAGTATACTACACAGGTCTGGCCCAAACTATTTCAAAATTATTTAAAATATGCCTTACTCATAAGATTAAAATAAACCCATTACTTAAAATGAAGATTGCAGATAATAACCATATTTAATAATTGCATCGATGTGGATAATAATTTTATGATGCGGATGCAATTGCAAACATGACTAATAACCACATTCGCATCGGTATGTACAGTGCGCCATAGTTAAAATTTATACAAAAAAAATTAATTTAATCATTTAATTAATATTTTAATATTTTTTTACATATGGGCTCAAACTCACCCGAATAAATGATGCTTTATTCCTAAAATATTTAATTTCTTTTTTTAAAAAAAAAAAAAAAAAAAAAAAAGATAAATTGTGAAGAAATGTTCGAATTCGGAAAAAAAAAAAAAAAAAATTTGATCTTCTCATATTATACACCTTTATGCGTCCAACAAGAACCAGGTTCAGTGCTACAATACTGTGTGGGAGTTTAGCATGTGAATTTCAACATGTCCCTTTGCTTTTACTTGTACCACACACTAATAATGGAGGGCATGTAGTAGGAGGGTAAAAATTATGGCCACCCCCATAATTTTCATTTTTTTTTCTTAAGTTTTTTAATTGTTTATATATATATATACTAGGCGGGTTCTCGGTCGGGTCCTTGCGAAATCTGGGTGGTGGCCCATCGGGCCTCGGTCGAGTCCTAGCGGACCTCGACAAGTTGTGGTAGGGTCCTTGCGAAATCTGGGTGGTGGCCCATCTGGCCTTGGTCGGGTCCAAGCGGACCCCGATGAAGTTGTGGCAGGGTTCTGGTAACATTATGTTTAGGTCTGTCGATTTAAGAATGAGATGTTCAAACTCGAAAAATGGTTTACAGTTTTAAAAAATAAAAACAATTTTCCTAAAATTAAATAGGCTTTTTTAGTCAAACTGAAAATTTTTTTGGTTGACTATTATTTTTCGCTGCACCAAACACCCAAAAATATGATGAACATTTTTCAAAAAATCATTTTATGCCAAACACGAAACGGAGTCCAAGTTCAATAAAATAACTCATTTATACTTTTTTTTCTTCTTAATTTTGCTAAATTTGATGTTCAGATTTTGTTTGATTATAACTTATTTTATTGGTTAGAACTCGTGGATGTTAAGTTTTTTGTTGAGTTGATTGGAGTTCATATGCTTGGTATA
>NC_081541.1:37001074-37001658 GCF_901000735.1 Corylus avellana | reverse complement strand
TTGGTCAGGTCCTAGCAGACCCCGATGAAGTTGTGGCAGGGTTCCGGCGACATCATGGTTGGGTCTGTCGATTTAAGAATTCAAACTCGAAAAATGGTTTACGGTTTTAAAAAATGGAAACCATTTTCCAAAAATTAAAGAGGCTTTTTCAGTCAAACTAAAAATTTTTTTGATTGACTATTATTTTCGCCGCATCAAACACCCAAAAATATAAAAAAATATTTTTCAGAAAATCATTTTACGCCAAACACGAAACGGAGTCCAAGTTCAATAAAATAACTCATTTATATATATTTTTTTTCTTAATTTTGCTAAATTTGATGTTCAGATTTTGTTTGATTATAACTTAGGGAAAATTACACTTTACCCTCCCCAAAGTTTGGAGCGATTTTCAATTCGACCACCAATGTTTCAATTTTTGCAATGCACCCTCCTAAACTTGCAAATTTTTTTCAATTCGACCAATTTCATCCAAAAATTTTCATATTGCCCATAATTTTTTTACTTTTTTAATTTTTGTAAAAAAAAAAAAAAATTTGGGTTGCAAAAATGGCCAGATGGCCAAAGGGGTGGCTACGGCCACC
>NC_081541.1:36990732-37000889 GCF_901000735.1 Corylus avellana | reverse complement strand
TATAACTTATTTTATTGGTTAGAACTTGTGGATGGTAAGTTTTTTGTTGAGTTGATTGGAGTTCATATGCTTGGTATAGTCTGTATAGAATTGATCAAAATGTTGTGTGGACCTTAAAATGGTCAAATCCAGTTTTTACATCATCAAATTATCAAATGTTTTTTAAAAATTTATTCCCTTGAGCATTTAAGCATTCTGAGCCTATTAGTATGTAGGGTTAAATGCAATTTTAGTGCTTGCGGTTATGACCAAAATCAAATAGCCCCCTCTCTTTTAAAAAGTGTTACAACTAATACCTGTAATTATTGAAAATATCAACTTAGTACTTCCGTCCAAATATTTAACGGATCTCTATGTTAGCATACGTAAAAAGATGACACATGTCTTTAATACCACATATTTAAGTCAACCATATCGATGATACTTAAGTTTGTAGTGCCATGTATCCAGTAGAAAATAAAATAATAATTGTAACTCCAAGTTTTTTTTTTATTTTTAAGAAAAAGTGGCATTCTACTTCATTAAATCAACAAGAAGGAGCAAAACGTTCCTTCAGAATAATATCACGGATACAATCTAAAAAATTATCCAACCATATCCTATATATCTATGACATGATTCACAGCCATCTTTGCCAAAAGATGAGTCGCTATGTTTCCTGATCTACTCACGTGGCTACACTTCCAATTATTCAAATAAGACAGAACTTGCCTCGTGTCGTCAACTAGATGCCCAAAGCGATAAGATTTGGAGCCTTTGAATTCACTGCATGGACTACTTGTATCGCATCTCCCTCCAGTATCAGATTTTGAACACCCACGTCCCTTGCTAAAGATGCTGCATAGCAAGACGCCATCGCCTCCCCTGTGGATTACTCCATAAAACCAGGTTTGGTCAGGCTCCTTACCGCTACTAATCCCCCTATCCAATCTCTCACCACTGCCCCAATTCCAATATTTCCTTTATCCTTGTCGATTGCTACGTCCCAATTGGTTTTGAACCAGCCTTCAGTGGGCGGTGTCCACACAGTTGGACTTTTTTGGATCCGTCCCACCTGCAAGCTAGGAACTACAGTTTGGGCTTTCCAGAAAGCTTCAACCGCCACGTTCTCTTCGTGCACAATATCATTTGGATGCTTAAAAAATTCACCATGCACCACGGCATTTCTTCGAAACCAAATACACCTCGCCAACCCCACAAAAATAATAAGCTTGTCGGGGCCAAAGCGTGTGACCATTTCCTCTACCATGTCAATATACTCCATGCCTTTGAGGGCGCATTTTTGGAACACTTAATCCCCCGCACCCTATACATCCATTGCAGCCGGGCACTCCCATAAAATGTGACTAACTGTCTCCGCTTCACGTCCTCAAATCGGGCACCAAGGTTCCTTAACAACCTTGCTTCTCATAAGATTATCCCTCGTCGGCAATAAGTTGTTACATGGTCTCCACAAAAAATTCTTGTCCGCATTAGGAACATTTAAACTCCATAAAATTTTCCACATCTTACAATCTCTCATTTGCTTAGAGCATTCCAGCCTATCCCTTGCAGCCAATTCAGTTGCAAGGTGGTAGGCACTTCTAACTGTAAATACTCCATCCACTGTACTTCGCCATATCTTCTTATCTGGTTGATTGTTGCTGCTTAAAGGGATTGAACTTATTGCTGCCACTTCAGCCGAATTGAATATAGTTGACTATAAAGATTATTTCCACCACTTCGAATCTGGGTCTATTAGTTGTTTCACTGTTGCCGTGTTCTCCAAAATCCTAGGAGGTGATTGGATTTTGTAAGAAACTGGTAACGTACCCATTGATCCTCCCATGTTTTCACCGTTTCTCCATTACCGATCCTCCACTGCATTCCGGCCTTTAGCAAGTCACTTGCACCAAGATGCCAATTAAAATAAGAGAAATGCTAGAATTTAATAAAAATTTCATATTTTGCTCATAAAAGTCCATATGACAAGATCATTTTATTGTGGAAGAAAAAAGACAAAAAAACAAAAAAAAATAATGTGATATTTTGCCACATAAATTTTTATAGGCAAAATATAAAATTTTTATTAAATTCTAACATATCTCTTAATTAAATAAATTAGCACCAAAAACGTAGTTACCACCGATGATATAAGGGCACCAAATACAAGATTTTTTACAGAGATTTTTTTTTACTGCACAAGAGAAGATGAGTTTGGTAAAAGCATAGCACATGAAAAAAATTAAAAAAAAATTAAAATTAAAAAAAAATCTCGCCAGTCGTGTTCCACTGAACCTTCCCAAAATGGAAAATCTCATCGAGTACTAAAGCCAGAAGGAAGCAGAATTCACTATGGTCCCCACCTCCTGAAAAAGTAGTAAGAATTAATTATTAGCTTAAAATAATGTGAAAGCTGGGATTTGTTGTGGTTCATCGGATCTGTCTTCTGAGTCTCGGGCCATGTGATACAGAAAGCACATGTTAGTGAATGTAGAATATATCCACAGAAGAGCAATTATTACTTAATTGCTAACGATTTTGGTATGTAATGTGACATTTTATATGAAATTCATGTTTAAATAAGTTTTAATTTAGACTCTATTTATGCATGTAGATTTCAGACTCTCTCACTCAGCTCCCTCACTCTCACTCTCCATCAATCTCTCTCTCTCACCCGGTTCTCTCTCCCTCACTCCGGCGCACGTTTCTCTCTCCGATCCCTCTCTCCGGCCACTCAACTCTCTTTGGCGCTCCTCTCTCTCTGGTACGTACTCGATCTCTCTCTCCACTCTCTCACAGTATACAAATTATATATATAAATAGCTAAAATCCCTAAAAATATTGCGATTATAGCTCTTTTTTGCTTACCCATTGGTTACATTGGTAAATATTGAATATTTTTTGTTGATTTATGCCTGTTCTTTGTTTTATATAGCGGATTAAGGTGTTCTTTTTAGTTGAAATAGTTTTATTGTTTATTTTTCTGGATGTTGGGAGTAGAGAAAGGGAGAGAGCAGAGGAGAGCTAGGGCTGATTGAGAGGGAGAACAGGGCGGGATTGAGAGAAATATTGGGAGCAGAGAAAGGGAGAGAGTGAAGCGAGAGTTAGAGAGGGAGAGTTGGAGCGAGAGAGATCATGAGAGGCAGAGAGAGAGAGAGAGAGAGAGCTTGTGAATCATGATGCAGAGTTTGGGCAGACGGAGACAGTGAGAGAGAAGGGAAGAGATTCACTGTGAGACAGAGAGACGAAGGATAAGAACTAAACCCTAAAGTTGTTAACTAAACCATAGGGGACAACAAGATATTTAACCCTTAACCCTTTAAGTAAAGTAAAAACATGAGGATCGATTTTGTATTATTAATGAACATTAATTAAAAAAAAAATGGAAAATATGGAGAAAAAAAAACATGATTCAATTTTTTTTTTTAAAAAAAATAAATAAATAACATCCATACTCACACACATTAATTGAGAGTTGGTATGTTTTATGTCATAATTTTTTTTAGCTTTGCTGGAATATTAATATTATTATTATCAAAATAGAAAGAATATTCCATATATTACGTTGTACATGTTGTTTCACAAGAATAAAGACATAAAGCAAGCTGATCAATAAACACTTTGAAAACAGAAATAAATAGCATGAAGATAGAACAGCCATTTGTACAGTGTCATAATTGATGATTTAGAACCCACAAATCAATCAATTATCATGTTTTAGAAAATACCAAATTAATCTGGACTAGTATGACATATATACTAAATAGTTACTAAATGTAACCCCATGCGTTGCATAAAACTAAATGTGGTACATTCAACAAAGCAAACATCAAGTTCTAATAAGTTTGACAACCCACAATTATAAAACTCAATACAAAATTAGAAGATTAAGGTCGAAGGGTTTGACCCGTTTAATTAAATAGGTCCGATTATGATTAATTTATACAGTCTTACACACATACTTCAATACAACCCTCGCTCTTGGTGCAACAACAAATGCATGTTACAAGATTATGCACTCGATCGTAGGATCGCATGCACGCGGGCGATCGATCGCACTTCTAGGAACCTGTGCGGGCGATCGATCGCACTTCTAGGAACCTGTGCGATCGATCATGCGCTCGATCGCAGGATCGAGCGCAGTAGCAGAACGTGTGTTCTGCGATCTGCATCACTCTCCCGTCTTCTCTAGAGCTCCATTTCCCATCCATTTCGCATCTCTCTCGAGGGCAACCCCAAGATTTTTTAGCGGTCCCTATAATAATAGGGTTTTATATACAAGGCACGCAGTGCCATTTCTCACGTTTGAGTAAGAGTGCCAGAGTGGTGATTTGGCTTGGCTGTGGGTTTAGACTTTAGAGTGACCCACGTGAGTCACAAGAGTTTTCATAACTTATTTTTTGAATTTTCGTTTTTTTTTAAAGGTGTGGTTCTTAATACGATCGCAACCACTATTGCCCCTCCCGTCCTAGGTTTTTGGGGTTTGGATGAAGGACAAAAGACCCAAAGTGGAAACATCTGACTAATGTGTGGGAGTTTAGCATGTGAATTTCAACTTGTCCCTTTGCTTTTACTTTGTACCACAGACTCATTATGGAGGGCATGCACTAGGCAGGTAAAAATTATGGCCCCCTATAATTTATAAATATTTTTTTTTAGGTTCTATTTTTTTAATTGTTTTATTTTTATAATTTTATAATTTTTAATTATTTTTTTAGACATGTGACGACACATGTGACGAAGGTACTAAGTTGATATTTTTTCATAAGTCAAATACTATTTGGCATAGGATTTGAACCCCGGATAAAAATAAATAAAAAATACAAAAATACAAAATTTGATACTAAAAAAAGTAATTAATCCTAAATTTTAAGAATAAAGAGTAGCTGCAGTTTATGAAACATGACAAATTATAGGCTTTTAGAATGGTTTATTACCGTGTTATCCCTCAGTGCTAGGAGCACACACATGCATGCATATGTAAGCATGTAATTTTAGTATTAATTTCATTGTAGATCCGGAGTCCTAGCTACCACGTATTTCAGCTACCAATTTGAGTATTTACCGTAAAATTTTATATGAAATTTATATGTTCAAATAAATTTTAGACATTATACATGTACTTGGAATTTTATATGGGGTTTTTTATATTATTTATTCAAATTGCTAATAATTCAAGTTGATAGATATTGTTGGAAATCTTAATTCTGAAACGAAATTCCCTTGTTGTCAAATTTTGGTCCTCTTTAAATCTTTATTAGAGCCTATTTTAAACGGCTTTGAAAATAATTTAAGCCGATTTTTAAGTGCTTTGGCCTTTTTTTATTTTTTTTAAGCCCTAATATTTTGAAAACATATTAATTTCACATTTCTTTTGAAAACAATGTAAATATAACCTATACCTAATCCAAAAACGTCATTACGGTATTAAACACCAAAACAATGTGGTTTTGGTGAATTTATTAAATATAATATACATATATATAAAAATATAATTATAAATAAAGGGTATGCCATCTGTGGATGCGTATAGTCATTTTTACTAATCTCATCTGCATCCACCTATACGGATAATGGATAGCAAAATAGCAGATGTGGGCGGTTAATACTGTTTTTTTTTTTTTTTTGGGTACAATAATAATCACTTTGGTACCTTTAAAAGCTCAATTTTTTAAATCAGGTACTGAGGGGCTTTATTTTCCACATTATTATTTGTTTTAAAAAACAAGTTCTACATGACAAATGTAGGCATCCGTTCTCGTAATATTGAAAATGAATAATGGAAATTACATTATTCTTTTTACCCCATAATTATCTGATAAGGAAAGAGATTAATGAAGCTGAAACCCAAGCATGCATTATTGCAGGAATAAAAGTAGTAAATAAATTAACCCAAGCTAGCTCCTTCCTGCAACATATCCACCACCACATGCGCCCTCTGTTTTTAACTCTGATTCTGGATTGTGGATCATGGTCCCTTTATTTTTCACATTAGGAATTAGGATTGTGGTCCCTTTGTTTTTTACTCTGATTCTTCATGAATAACAGCTGGTTGACGTACGTGTTAATTTGACGTACATGTTCCAATGTGCAGGGCTTTCTTTTTTTGGCAACAAGCTTCTGGGTTGGAACTATAAATGACTTTCTGTTTTGGTTAACTGTCGGGTTAACCAGCCTTTTAGTAAAAAAAAAAAAAAAATTGAAAGCGCCTGAGTGAGTAATTTATTTTCATTTTCATTTAGGCATTTCAGGTTGCATTTTCATTTTCCCTCTCCTCCTCACTCTTCCCGGCCTCTCTCACTCACCTTCGGCCTCAGCCCCCCACCAACCACTTCCGGCACCGAACGCCACCCGCGCACCACCATCGGCGACGCCCACCGACTGCCACCAGCTCAGAGGCTTGTTTTTTCATGGTTTTATAGAGATTTATCTCTATGTTTGTGTTGTAATCCGTGGTATCAGGTATGGCTGTCTGATCAAATTGTTTTGATCCCCAAAGCTTAAATCTTTACCCTGTTTTTAAGCCAAAGCTTATACCTTTACCCGTTTTTAAGGGAAAAAAAAAAAAAAAAAAAAAACTCACGCTGAAGCGGCTGGCGATGAAGACTGGTTCAGAGAGTACTCTCTGACCTGTAGAAATCAGAAACAAAGAAAAATCGACGGCCTTTTCTCCGGCAGCCGGATCTGACGGGGCTACAACTTTCCCTGCTCTGCTTCTCTATCGCCTTCTATCTTCCGGTAAATCTTACCTATATCTCTACGTTTTTAATGTATATCATGGTAGCTGTCAGATCTAATTGTGTTGATACCCAAAGCTCAATTCATTCATATTCTTCTAGTATTCATAGTAATTTCAAGTGGGGGTTTATCTTCTTGCCTTCAGAGTGCATATTGAAAAGGTGGCAGCTTATTTTGTACTTGCATGCCGCTTTGATAAAATGCACCGCCAATTAACGCTACTAATGCTAAAACACCAAAAAATAAATCAGACCAATGTTTTTTAGGGGGCCTGATTCTCTTCAGAAAAATTATAACCAGCAGTTTGCATAGGTTTCATTTGCAGGTGAGTTTTGTCGTTAATCATCGTCCCAAAAGCTGTGAATCAAATGGTAGTTCTCTAGAGACCTGACATAACAATTTACAAGGAAAACTCAACCAATGATCCACAAAAAATTATCCACCAATAAGTCATTCATAGAGGTATAGGGATGTCCATATTCTATATTAATTTGTTACAAAAAGCACAAAGTGAGCAATGTAGCACTTCAAAACTCTTTTTATAGACTTAAAGGAAGCACATACACGTACAACGCCCACACGATAGAAACTAATTAAGGACCAAAATATTACATTTACAAACAAAACAAAATTAGTCCACTTGCTCCATCTTGCTCTCCCAAAACAAAATTAGTCCACGTTTTGGACAGTTCATTTTCAACCAACCCTGGTGCGGAGCGACCCATCTGGGCAGTTCTTCTTTTGTTGTGGGGATGATCCACTATGGTTTGTGCATTTGCCGCAGAGAAATCAACCCAAGGACGCCGGCCCATGGCCTGTTGGACCAGTGCATTCGGGTGGGTGAAGGATCTACCATGCAACACATCATTCCTACGGAACCAAACTTTCCTACGGAACCACACATCATCCCCTTCACAACTCTTGAACACTTCCTCCAACACTTGAAAAAAAGTTGGCCCAAAGGAGGAGCTTTTCTGAAACGCCTCACACATCCCTAGTAGAGGGCAGTCCCACAGGATATGGAAACTAGTTTCTTCATCTAAACCACATTTTCGTTTGCAAAGGTTGGCTTTAGAGCACTAGCAGCAGATGTTCTATATATCATTCCCTTCTTTATGTTTAGGAAAATTTTAAAAAAAAAAAAAAAAAAAAACTACAAAAACACCTCCACAACAAAAGCCCTACATTAAACCTAAACCAAAGGGCATCTACAGTGCTTCCCAATGTTGAGAAACACTGTAGATGCCGAATCTATTATTAAATTATAAACTAACTCATTCTCTCTCTTTCACATGTCTCTACAATTCTCTCTCCTCTTTCATTGGTTGCAATGATAAAAAAAAAAAATATCTAATTCATATAGGAAAAAATAAGAGAATCTATTGTGAAGTGTTTTTTTTTATAAGGAATCAAAAAGTAGGCATGCTCCCAAAATAAAGTTATTTTCTTCATTAGGGATTTATATCTTCTAGGGGTGGAAGGAGGGGTTGAGTCGTTGAGAGGGGTCAAACCCCCCTCCTCAACTCCCCAATTGTTTTTTAATTTTTGTTTTTTTTTAACCCAAGTATAAAATTTTCGAATTATCTGGTTGCCTACCCTCATCCACGCATCTGGGACAATTGTTACTCGCTCATCATAGGCAAATGACTCAAGCGGCATTGGAATATTTTGAATTTTTTCTGCCATAGTTTCAGCCTTTCAACTTTTAGATTTAGATTAGAGATGATGGAGGAAGACGATGCAACTTGACCCACAATACCCCTTTATATGTTAAATGCAATGTTTAATTAAGTTTTATTTTTTGACTTTTTGTGTATCACTAACTTTTTTTGGAAGGGTGTGTGGTCCACCATTTTGGGCATGTGGATTTTTGGTTGAGAGATCAAACTCCAAAATCTTTCCAAAGTCCAAACCAACGCAACTACTTGCAAAAAAAAAATAATAATAATAAAAACATTTTTTTCACATAAAAATAAAAATAAAAACTTAAGGCAACTTTAAAAACAAAAGCCAAAAGTATATAAGATTCCAATCAAGAAGGAAATGCCGAGTAAGAGAAGGGCATTGACAATGAAAAACAAAATTATGAATTGCGATTTAAACTTCTACGAAACACTGAAACTTTTTTAGTATGCTCCTTTTTTTTGTTTTTTGTTTTTTGTTTTTTTGTCTTCAACCCATTCAACAATTAAAATAATTAAACTTTTATATTTAGATTGCTTAATTAAATTAATTTTTTTATGAATATATATAGTTTTTGTTACATTTTTTCTTTAATTGGATGAAATATATAATTGCAATTACCTAAGATTATAGAGAAGTTCTTTGAACTTTAATCAAATTCTAAAAAAGCTCGTATTGAAATAGATTTAACAAATATGTCCATAGATAAAATTCTCATTACCATCCTAGTGATATAAACCAAATCCAAAAACAATTGAATAAACAAACTGACAAAATAAATTAATTATATTTTAGATTTATATGTTTTAGAAAACTTTTAATTTTTTTTTTTGAATTATTTATCTACTTCGTTAGTTATATTTTTTTTAAAATATTTTTAATTAATTTTTGGACAATTTTAAATTTTTTTGTTCATAAATAAAAAAAATGTATTAACCCTTGAATTGAACCAAAATCCTGGCTTCGCCACTGATATCTTTCACAGGGATCCCCACATCTCACTAGAAGCCACTTTGGTAGAGCATTCTACCTGCCTCTACAACTCCCTATCTTTTGCAATATAATAGGCACTTTTGAGAGTAAACACCATTTATTTTTGAAAATTTGTATAATAAGTCCATGAGTCAACCTTTCAAAATTTTTAAATCCTTAAGTTTTTTTTTTTTTTTTTTCAAAAATTTACTCTCTGAGTCAATGGAAATAACAATAAAATTTCTGCCATAAAAAATTTTTAACAGTCGTTAGTCAAATTCAAAACGCACTGTTTCACCCCCATTAAAATATTAATTTTTTATTAATTTAATTTTAAAATAAAATAAAAACCCCCAACCTCTATGGGATGGCCCCACCCCTGGGGTGACTTGCGGCCACTCCTAGGGGTGGCTTCGAGCCACCCCCTGGGTGGTTAGGGCTGGCTCGCTGCCACTTTGTGGATGGTTAGGGGTGGCCGTGAGCCACCCCAAACCTCCCATAGGGTGGTCGCCAACCACCCCAAGGGCTTAGGGAGTGGCCTACAGGCTACAGGCCACCCCAAACCACCCAAGCGATGGCCGCAAGCCACCCCAGGGGTGGGCAAACCACCCTTGGGGTGGCGAGGCCATCCTTGGCTATAGGGGTATTCAAACAGTTATAATCGTCGACTATTGGCTATAACCGCAACCGCAACCGACTTGGGTGGTTATTGATTTTTAATAACCTTAACCGCAATTGTCTAGGTGGTTATCAGTTATTTTATAACTGAAGGTTAGCGGTTA
>NC_081541.1:36973212-36990712 GCF_901000735.1 Corylus avellana | reverse complement strand
AAAAAGATAAATCCCAAATCTTATGGGTTTCATTTTAATCTCCCTCCAAAACAATGTGGTTTTGGATGTTTTATTTAATAGTATATATATATATATAAGGCGGTTATTGGTTATAACTGTATTTCTCTACTCGTAAAACCGCTAATAGCAACCACCCTAGTCGGTTAACGGTTTTTAATAACCGAATATAAAATCAGTTATCGGTTTGCAGTTATAATCAGTTATCGGTTGGCAGGTTGGTTATAACCGACCCACTTGAAACAGTGCGTTTTAAATTTGATTAATGGCTATTAAAAAATTTTGTCGGTAGAAATTTTATTGTCATTTCCATTGACCCAATGAGTAAATTTTCAAAAAAAAAAAGTTAAGTATTTAAAAATTTTGAAGGGTTGATTCAGAGACTTATTATACAATTTTCCTTTATTTTTTATTGTCTAAGATTAAAATATTTTACGATATTTTCTTTACTGTTCAAATTCAAGAAAAAAAAAAAAAAAACCAATATTTTGATTAAATTAATTGTACAGCTTTATGTGTCCAACGAGAACTGGGTTCAGTGACCCGATACTGTACAGTCTATACCCGAAAGTGGGTCCGAATTTGTTGGGTATGGCTGGTTGCGAAGTTGCTTCTCTGTCCGCAACCACTATTGCTCTTTACGCGCGTCCTAGGTTTTAGGGGGGGTTTGGATGAAGGACAAAAGACTCAAAGAGGAAACATCTGACTAATGTGTGGGTTCAACTTGTCCCTTTGCTTTTACTTGTACCACAAACTAATTATGGAGGGCATGCACTTAGGCAGGTAAAAATTCTGGCCCCCATAATTTTTTTTTTTTTTTTTAATTATTTATAATTTTATAATTTTTAATTATTTTTTAAGACAAGCGACATTTGTATGTGATGACATGTGTGACGGAAGTATTAAGTTAATATTTTCTCATAAATTAAGTACCATTTATTATAAGATTTGAATCCCAAGTAAAAAAAAATAAAAATGTATTACTAAAAAAGTAATTAATCCTAAATTTTAAGAATAAAGAGCAGTTGCAGTTTATGAAACATGACAAATCATTGGCTTTTACAATGATTTATTACCGTGTTATCCCTCAGTATGAAACATGACAAATTATATGTTCAAATACATTTTAGACATTATACACGTACGTGTATTTTATATGGGGTCTTTTATATTATTTATTCGAATTGCTAATAACTCAAGTCGGTAAATATTGTTGGGAATCCTAATTTTGAAACGAAATCCCCTTGTTGTCAAATTTTGGTCTTCTTTAAATCTTTATTAGAGCATATTTTAAACGGTTTTGAAAATAATTTAAACCGATTTTTAGTGCTTTCTTTGTTTGTTTGTTTTTTTTTTTTTTTTTTTAAGCCCGAATATTTTGAAAACATATTAATTCCACATTTCTTTTGAAAACAATGTAAATATAACCTATACATAATCCAATACGTCATTATGGTATTAAACACCAAAACAATGTGGTTTGGGTGAATTTATTGTATATATATATAAAGCGAAAATCTTTTATCATGACCATCCTGATAACACTAATTTTACAGCCTTCAATCAATAATCGACACATAAGCAAAAACATAAAAAGTGCACGAAAGTAACTTGTACCAAAATACATTAGATTTTAGGGTGATAAAATTCTTAAAGAGTTAACCTTCTACTTCTAGATTTTAGTTTTGAATGCAAATACAAGTTTTGAGGTATTATAAATGAATTTTGGGGCATTAAAAATGGGTTTTGAGGCATTAGAGACGGGTTTTAAGGCATTAGAAACGGGTTTTGAAGCATTAAAAACAAGTTTAGAAGCGGGTCACGGCCGGCAGGGTTTGAGGTGTTCACGGCTGACCAGACCAACGCCGTGGGTCCGGCCTAAGTCTTGCCGGCTATGGTTTTTTTTTTTTTTCTCTGATTTGGTGTGATTGTTCTCACTTTTATTTTTTGCATTTTTCTTAAATTGATGATATATCACATGATAATTGAAAACGGTAAAATTGGTATTATCAGGATGGACCTAATAGTAGGGTCTCTCATATATAAAGGGTACGCAGATGCATATAGTAATTTTTACTAATCTCATTTGCATCCACTTGTACGGATAATGGATAGCAAAATAGCTGATGTGGGCCGTTAATATATATATATATATACGGTACCTTTAAAAGCTCAATTTTTTAAATCAGGTATTGAGGGGCTTTATTTTCCACATTATTATTTGTTTTAAAAAAACAAGTTGTACATGACAAATGTAGGCAACCGTTCTGTTAATATTGAAAATGATTAATGGAAATTACATTACATATATCCCATTAATCTGTTTACCCCATAATTATCTGATAAGGAAAGAGATTAATGAAGCTGAAACCCAAGCATGCATTATTGCAGGAATAAAAGTAGTAAATAAATTAACCCAAGCTAGCTCGTTCCTGCAACATATCCACCCACACATGCGCCCTCTGTTTTTTACTCTGATTCTGGATTGTGGATTGTGGTCCCTTTATTTTCCACTTTAAGGATTAGGATTGTGGTCCTCTGTTGTTTACTCGATTCTTCATGAATAACAGCTGGTTGACGTACGTGTTAATTTGATCGGTGAAGTCTGTCCCAACAATCAATCTAATCCCAAAACAGAGACACAGAGAGAGAATCAACAAACTGCCTTTCTCTGGACCACCTCTCCCCCTCCGACCGGCGACCAGCAACTTCTGTGACTATGACACCGGTATCTTAATCTAATCCCAAAACACAGAGAGATAATCAACAAACTGCCTGTTCTCCGGACCACCTTTCCTCCTCCGACAGGCGACCAGCAACTTCTGTGACTGTGACACCGGTATCTTTTCTCTTCATGATCCATATATCTTCTTCTTTCCTCCCACCTTCTTCTTCTTTTTGATGTCTTTCTTGTTGTTTTTTTGTTTGTGTTTAGGTGAGTGTTCCTTGCACTAGTTTGTTCAAGACCGTCACCGTTCGACGAAGTTCCCTCTCGGGTCTCCATCACCACCACAAGCTCTCTCCCTCTCCCTCTCTCTCGCTTTGTTTTCGTCAAGGACTCACAAGCTCTTGCTCACCAAAACAAACTTTCGTAAGTTTGTCAGTCTCACTCTCACTCTCACGGTAACACTGCAAAAATGAAAGGATGGGGAGAAATGGTCCGGTCAAAGACCGAATGTTTCAATTTTGCTGCACACGTGGCAAGAGGCAAATGGACATCGGTCTTCGCAGCCTTTCTTATCATGTCCACTTCAGGTACGAAGTATCTTTTCTCAATGTACTCCACTGACATCAAGACAAATTTTGGATATAGCCAATCCATGTCAAGTACTTTGAACAAGTGCAATGATATTGGTACAACTATGGGAATTTTGTCGGGACTTATAGTTGAGGTCATTCCCACACGGTTTGTATTGCTCATGGGCTCAATCACTAATTTCTTAGGCTACTTTATGATATGGTTGGCTTTCACCGAAAGAATTCACAAGCCAGAATTTTGGCTTATGTGTGTTTATATATTTATTGGAGCCCATGCTCAGAATTTTGCAGTCACGGCGTCTGTGGTCACTTCTCTAAAAAATTTTCCAGAAAGACGATCTATGTTGTTGGGTTTGTTCAAAGGCTACCAAGGACTTAGTGGGTCTATTCTTAGTATAATTTGCTCGGCCATTTATGGAGATGATTCAGCCTCTTTGATCCTTCTCTCAGCGTGGCTCCCGGCATTAGTATCTCTATCAGCTATGTACATAATTGGGGAGAAGAAGGTTAATATTAGGCAACAAAAAGAGGTTAATGTGTTTTATCATTTTCTCTATCTATCAGCCGCTCTTGCTGCCTATTTGATGACTATGACCTTGGTTCAATCGCATATAGCCTTCCGAGCTGCTTATGTTGGATTTGCAATAGTATTGTGCATCTTATTGTTTTTACCTGGAGTGGTCGCCTTAAGACAAGAGGTAGTCCTTTGGAAGGAGATGCAAACACCTCCAACTACAATAATTGTTGAGATCCCACGAGCAGTTGAACAAGATCAAAATTTTTCTGCCAATCAAGAGGAAGCGGAAGAGGATACAATTGTTGTTGAGGAAGAACAGAATTCTTCGGAGGTGACACAAACCTCTTGCTTTGCTGCAATTTCTAACAAACCGAAGAGAGGAGAAGACTTTGGAATATTGCAAGCTTTGGTGAGCACTGACATGCTTATTATATTCCTTGCAACATTTGTTGGACTTGGCTCATGCTTGACCGCCTTGGAGAACATGCAGCAAATTGGTGAGGCGCTTCAATATGAGCCTAAGACGGTAATCACTTTGATCTCCCTAATTAACATATGGAATTTCTTTGGGCGTGTATTATGTGGGTTTATTTCTGAAAAACTAGTTAGGAAATATCAAGTTCCACGTCCCCTTATGTTGTCGGCTGTTCTTTTTATGTCGTGCATCGGTCTACTTTTCATCGCCTTCCCCTTCAAGAATTCAATCTATTTGGCGTCAGTGATCATTTCGTTTACACTTGGTGCACAGTTGCCGTTGGCTTTGTCTGTAATTTTTGACCTCTTTGGCCTTAAGCACTATGCCACATTGTTCAACTGTGGGCAAGTGGCAAGTCCACTTGGGCAATATTTGCTAAATAATCAATTCACTAGAAGGCTTTATGATATAGAGGCAATGCAGCTACATGGATCGGAGGGTTTGGGGATGCCACTTGTCTGCAAGGGGAAGCAATGCTTTTGCCTATCTTTTACATTTATGGCCATTGCGACATTTTTTGGAGGTCTTTTATCCTTGATTCTGGCGGCAAGAACGCAAGAATTTTACCAAAGTGATATATATAGGAGGTATAGAGGTGAGGAGTTGGAGACTGTCGTGGCTTCCACACTCTCAGCTGATCGATAGCTCATGATATATTGTATTACGTTCTGTTCTACTCTTGATTGGGGATTATGTATAATTTGCTTTATCTCTTTTGGTTTACTGTATAAGGATTGGTGATTATATATAATTTGGTGATTATCCTTAATTAATAGCTTAGTGACTATAATGGACTTTCAAATCCAAAGTTATATGCTACAACTGCCTGTCTGAAAACCTCAGTGTAGCTTTGTTTGTCAAGAGCAAAATAGGACATTTAGCACAAGGCTGGAATATTTACACATAATATAGCCCACAATGTAAAATTAATTTATCCAAATATAGGCCTCACTATATAAATTTTGATAACAATGCACTAAGGGTAGAATAATGATATAAGGAGGACTAAAGTCCTTTTAGAATCATTTCAAATGTGATGTGACATTTAAAATCATCATTCAATTTGAGATGATCATAATTGAATTTTAATCTATTGGTGATTTTCAATGCCACATCACATTTGAGGTGACTTTAGGAGAATTCTAGTCCTCCTTATATCATTATTCTTAAGAGTATTATATATTTTCTATCAAGAACAATCAGACAACGTTGTTAGAAAGCAAAGAAAGTGTTTTAAGAGGAAAAAGCCATGTGTCCAATCTGCGAAGGGGCTACAGAAACCGTGGATCATGCACTTAATTTGGTCTTGCCCAGCTGCTAAGGACGTGTGGTTAGAAAATGGAAAGGGGATCCAAAAATGCTCTAGCGATGAAGTTGATTTCATCAACATTGTGGGAAGGCTTATGGAACGGCTGAAAAAAGAGGAAATACAACGAGTGGCATTTGTAGCAAGACAAGTCTGGTTGAGAAGAAATAAATATGTATTCGGCGAAGACTTGCTCTCTCCAGCTAAAGTTAATAAAATTGCCACAGAACAGCTGGAGCTGTTCCAGTCCGTGGATCAACGGCCAACTAGGAGCAGTTTCAGAATAGGAGCACGAGCAATCACGAGATGGGAGAAACCACGTCATGGATGGATTAAGGTTAACTGGGATGCATCCATCGACAAAGCTGGGAAGAGGATGGGAGTGGGTATCCTGGCTCGTGACCATGAAGGACGTATTATTGTGGCAATGTGCGCGATGAAGCCAGACTTAACAGATCCTGCTGTTGCTGAGGCGGCAGGTGCTTGGTTAGCGGTTGAGTTGAGCCATCAGTCTGGTTTCTCACATGTAGTGTTGGAAGGCGACTCTTTGGAGATCGTGCAGTGGTTGAGGAAAGATGGAGTGTGCAGGAGCAGATGTGGCCTTCTAATAAATGAGACAAAACTTCTTCTCCAAGATATACAAAGGTGGGAGGTTCATCATGTGAAGCGAAAAGGCAACGCAGAGGCGCATAAGCTAGCAAGATTGGCACTATCCATAGGAGAGGACCGCTTATGAAACGGTTTCTTTCCTGATTGTATTCATGATTTTGTGATTGTTGTGTAAGCCTTTTTGGTGAAATGAAATCAGGCAATACCAATTCAAATAAATAAATGAAAAAAGAGGAAAAAGTTAACAAGGGAAAAAAACATACAATATCTTTAAAATCACCCAAGCATGCTCAACAGCCTACAAAATTATCAGCAATGGAATCAAGGGGTGATTTCCATCTTTTTATTGGGGGTTATTTCGTCATCTTTAAATTTAATAAATCTTATCTTACCCATTAAAAAAAAAAAAATCCTATAGAATTAAAATTAAGGCCACTTGCAATAGTGTAGTAAAAAATGTGAAATTACAAGCATGTCTTGAGCAATGAGCATGATTACTGAATGCTCTGTTACGTTGAGACCAACCCACAAAGGGTCACGGGTCACCCTTCTCTCCACCCATAACCCAACTTCTACACGACCCAGAATCACACCCGAGCTACCATTTCAAACCTCAACCCACAACCCGGACACCCTCCAGAAAACCCACCAAGCTCCCTCCAGTCCAGCCCTTTTCCCACCATCACCTCCTATTGAAAATGTTACTTCCATGATTCCATCCACTAGCAATTTTTACGAGGATGAAATCACTAATTATATTAGTCTCATTTAATTTGGTCACTTCGATTCAAAATTTCTTATGATTTCAAAAAAAAAAAAATTGCAGATGATTAAATTACGAGATTTCGGTTTTGTTTTGTTTTTTTTGTTTTTGTTTTGGGCATTAAAAATCAGGATCTTGTTCTTTATGTTATAAAAAGGCTTTGAACTAAAAACTATTTTTTTTTTATTTTAATTTGCAAAACTGAATGAGAAGTTTTTTCGGAGGGTTTTTTTATTTTTAATTTACAAAATATATTGTCCTCAGTAATACATTTTGTTCATGTGTCGGGTTTAGATCGTGTCGAGGCATAGTATAAGATTATAGGTCAATACTAATAAAACTCATTTAATTAAACGGGTCAAACTTATCAACCATAATCTATTAATTTTGTGTTGAATTCCTGCAAGCTTATGGGTTGTTTAAATAATTTTTGGCCCTAATTTACACTAGAAACCACAAGAGGACCCAAAAGAAAAAAAATGCCTTGCATTGCTCATCTACTTTTCTGTTGGCATATCTTAAGTTACACAGTTAATAGGCTCAAAAAAAAAAAAAAAAAGTTACACAGTTAATAATAAATGAAAAATGACATTTAATCTTTGCTTAATTATCTAATTAAGATTGTTTCTGGGTAGTTCAATCGGCTAAAGACTACGCATCATTGGAGGTTACTTGTTCAAATCTCCATTTTTTTTTTTTTTTTTTTTGAAAAGAAATCAAATATCATTAATCAGAAATAGCTTCAGCAATTACAATATCATGGATACACAAAGGGTAATCCTCTCTCCGTATTCTCTCCTCACTAGTAGAAAGAGCCATTTTCGCAAATCTATGTGCTGCTTCATTTGCCGCATTTTCACATGACATACGCTCCATCTTTGAATATTTTGAAGAAGAAATTTTGCATCAGTTATCAAAGCCCCATACCTTCCCCACGTACTCTCCTCCTCGCAAAGAGCTTGAACCACTTCTAGAGAATCACCTTCTAGCATAACATCGTTAAGTCCCATAGGTACATAGAGCTGAGCCATTTTCCAAGCTGCCAGAGCTTCATCTGTGGTGGGATCAATGATGTACTGCCTTGACACCACAAAAGCAGCATATATATCTCCATTATGGTCACGGGCAATAATGCCTATTCCCATCTTCTGCCCCTCTTTATCAATAGCAGAATCCCAGTTAAGATTGATAACCCCATAAGGAGGTTTTTTCCAACTCTGCATAACAGGATTTGGCAGTGGAGGCGATGGGCTACCATGGACACAACGACCCAGTTCTGCAATCCTGAAACTCTCCAACTGCTCCTGCGCCAATCGAAACAGCACTGAAGGGGATTGAAAAACTCCTTCAAATACCAATTAATTTCTGTGAAACCAGAGAAGCCGTGCCACAACGGCCACTAACTGCATCCCTTCATCATCCAACCTTCTCTGTAACATCTCCAATACATTTAGAAAAGTGTCCTCCTTCAAAGAGCTTTTATAGATAGACTTCATACACTCAATCCAAACATCATTTGCTGATGGACAAGTCCACAGAATATGCACGACAGTCTCACTAGCCAAGCCACATATAGGACACAAAGGATCATATGTAATACCTTTTTTATCGAGATTTACCCGAGTGGCTAGAATTTCATTAGATGCTTGCCATAAAAAAGTCTTCACCGCCATAGGCCCAGCAGTATGCCATACGTTCTTCCACTGATGAGTAACTAAAGAAGACTCCGAACAGCTCCCTCTACTACCTTCACATATATCTTTCGCCAAGTGATATGCACTTTTGAAGGAAAATTCTCCATTTTTTGTACCCATCCAAGCCAATCTATCACGTTGCCGTCCTGGACAAATGGGGATACTACAAATCATGGCTGCCTCATCTCTCGAGAAAATTTCGTGAATAAGTGGAGTATTACACCATTGAGTTTCCTCATCAATAAGAGCATCAACCGTTTCTTCACTATCTAATATCCTCATAGGCGATTGTATCGCATAAGTCGAAGGCACCGGAACCCATCGGTCATGCCAAATTTTAATAGATGATCCATTCCCCACCCACCAAATCAAACCCCTGTTTAGAAGTGACTTTGCATTCCATATATTACGCCATGCAAAAGATGGTCGATGTCCCAATCCTGATTCAAGAAAAGAGCCTCCCGGATAATATTTGCCACCAATGAAAGAGGATTTTGGAGAAGCCTCCATCCTTGTTTTGCCAATAACGCCAAATTAAAATTCTCCAAATCCCGATACCCCATCCCACCCTTCTCCTTTACCCTCCCCAATCTTTCCTAACTCATCCAAGCTATTCGAGCATCATTCCCTTTTTGCCCCCACCAAAACTTTGACATCATTGAATTTGTATCTTTACACAACGTTTTGGGTAATTGAAAGACACTCATTGTCTACGTCGGAATAGCCTGAATAACAACCTTTAATAGGACTTCTTTTCCAGCTTGTGACAGAAACTTCTCTTTCCATCCATTAATACACTGCTATATTCTTGCCTTAATACCCATGAAAGCTTTTACATGCGATCTGCCCACTAAAGTGGGGAGACCAAGATGCTTCTCATACCTTCTTGTGAAGTTAATGCTCGCTATAAAAAGAATGTGATCCTTAGCTTCTCTATGAGTATTTTTTCTGAAAAAGATGGACGTTTTTTCCCGGTTCAATTTATGCCCAGACGCTTTCTCATATACCTTAAGGATTTGCTGGATAAGCAACCATTCAAGGGTGTTTGCTTTACAAAACAGCAAACTATCATTTGCAAAAAACAAATGATTTAACTTTGTTCCCCCACAAGTGATAGGGAGACCCGTAATCAATTTATTTGATTCAGCTTTTTGTAGGAAAGAACTCAAGCCTTCAGCACACAAAATGAAGGAATACATAGACAATTGATCCCCTTGCCTGATTCCCATTGTTGGAATAATTTGTCCATAAGGCTTCCCATGAATCAACACCGAATAAGTCACAGAGTTTACACAGGTCATAGTCAACTGAATCCATATTTCCATAAACCCCAATTTCCACATCACCGCCTCCAAAAAAATCCCACTCAACCCAGTCGTAGGCCTTGCTCATGTCTAATTTTAATGCATATACCCTTGCCTTCCCTTCATTCTCCCATCCATAGTATGCATAGCCTCAAAGGCCACCAAAATGTTATCCGTGATTAACCTACCCGGAATGAAAGCACTTTGTATGGGGCATATAATATGGGGTAATAAATATGGCGTAATAAATATGGGGTAATACAAGCTTTTAGCAATTAGCAAGAACCTTAGAAATAAGCTTATACATCACATTACATAAGCTAATTGGCCTATAATCAGTTACTTTAGAGGGAGTTTTAATCTTTGGAATGAGTGCAATATGAGTGACATTAAGATCAACATCAAAGATATCATGATTAAGGATACCCAAAACCGCCTAACATACCTCCCTTTGCACCGTAGTCCAAGAATTTTGATAAAAGCAAGCTGAAAATCCATCTGCTCTAGGCGATTTGAGCGGATGCATCTACTTTAGGGCTTCTCCACCTCCAACACGATGAAATCCCGCATAAGGGTAGCATTCATTTCCCCCCGAAAATTGAGCCTCCAAGCTAGCAACACAATCATCCACCCCAGAAATGTCTCCTGCCATGAACAAGTGCTGGAAAAACTGGGTAAAAGCCATGCCAATATCATTCTATTTTTTCCACTCCCTACCCTCCTCATCCTTGATTTTCTCAATCCAATTAATTTTCAGCCTATGGTTAGTCCAAGCACGGAAAAAAGGTGTGTTACGATCTGCATGCTTGTACCAACTCTGCTTTGCCCGCTACTTCCACTTCATGTCTTCATTCTCAAGAATAACCTCAATATCTCCTTCCAATGCTTTAATGGCAGCCCAATCCTCCCCTCCCTCCTGACGTTGTAATTCTTCCAATTGCTTATTTTTAGCTTTTAATACCCGTTATCTATCAGAAAACTTACGCTCACTGATAAGTGCCAAATATTTCATGTTTGGACTCCTTTATTTACATTAGTTAATCCTTTAGTTGTGTCGTTATTTAATGTCTTGTGTTAGTTTTGTGTTTTTAGTGTTTTGTAGGTTGTTGAAGAAAAACTATAGCTTTAAAGAGAAAAATGCAAAGTTTGGAAGAAAGCATACTTTGAGAAGACCTAGATGATGGGGTTAAGTTTAACCAAATCCAAGAAAAAGTTTAAATCAGATTAAAGATCAAATTGGATTAAATTTCAGATTTGATTCAAATTCAGATTCTACACATATCTCAGTACTTTGATCATAATTTTTTTCTAAAGTATCGGCTTGAGGTGATTAAAACGACATTGGAAAGCTAACTCAAAATACTACGATTCATTGTGAAAGAGGATTTTTCTAATTCAGACAGTTACTATGCCAAAATTGCCCCGCAATAAATGGACACAAATCTGGACGAATCTTATTCCGATTTCAGACTTCTATTTTCACTGGGAGACAGACCTCCTAATTATCTAGGTTTAATAGAGTTTCTAGGACTTTCCTAAGCCTATAAATGGACCTCTTTGCATTCAAGAAAAGTTATACAAGTCCAGAGAGCAAAATTCTACAGCTTTTGTCTTTAGTTTAGTTTTTCTTTAGGTTTAGGTTTAGGTTTAAATTTTATTTTTATGTGGAGCTAAATTTTCAACTAAGGTTGGGGATGAAGCCTCACCGATGAAGAATGACATCACTTTTATGTAAGTCTTTATTTATCCGATTTTATTGAGTTTTATATTTCAATTGTTTTACTTCTTTTCAGTTGGTTTGAATGATTCTTGCATATCTTTTGTAATTCAAGGATACACTTGATGATTTGAGATAATTTAGTACAATTGATTGATTGATTTTATTTGCCTGAAAATTGGATATCCCTTGTAATTTGTTCTACGGATACATTAGATGTTCAATTAAAATTGTATATCTTTTGTGATTTACGCATACATCTAATGATTTAATTGATATTGGATTTCTTTTGTGATTTGTGCAATGAATGGATACATGGGATGGTTTCAATTAACTGTTGACGCATAGTAAAACATATCTAAGATTTTAATTTGTGAGAACTTCGGATTAATATTGATGAACATGAAGTATGTTGTTATGATTTGGTGAGTAGGAAGTCCCAAGCTTTAGTACATTTATCTTTTGTTTTACTTTATTTAGTTTATGTTGTCTTTTAGTTTTAAAAACCCAAAATCAAAAACCTTTTGGAACTAGGTTAGGATTTAATTAGTTTAGATATAAATTGATCTTGCCAAAATACAATTCCTTGTGGGTTCGACCTCGCACTTGCAAAACAGTATATTGCAAACGATTCGTGCACTTGCGAGTATGTTAAAATTTGCACAACAAGTTTTTGGCGCCGTTGCCGGAGAATTGTTCAATTTTTAAAAACAATATATATTTAAATTGATTTTATCTTTATACTAGTTATAATTAGGATTTTATTTTTCTGCAATTTTTATTCCTGTTTGTAATATATATATTAAAAAAAATAAAAAAAATAAAAAAATTCTTTTTCTTTGTTGTTTTTGGGATTATTTTACAGTTTTGCCGAATCCTGATCTGCACACTGATCCGAGCGAGATCGAGCGCACATCAGCATGCTTGAGCGCACTTGCGCCGCAAGGAGCACCAGTCAATAGACCAGCGCGCAGCAGACAGAACCTTCTGAACACCAACGCAAGTGCGATCGAGCGCAACCGCAGTACGCTCGAGCGCACTCACGGTCAAAGGCAACATCTGTTTCATGTTGTGCGTGCCTACGCTCGACAACTCCTTGCTTCAGTTCGAGCGCACGCACGCAGCTGCAACATCACTAACGGATCAACGCACCTGCACTCGATCTCATCCAGCCTGCACTCGAGTGCACCTCTAGAGGCAGCACCAACAGACTGGCAGTAACTGAAAAATTTTGTCAAAAATTTATTTTGGTCATTTTTGTGAGTTTTTAAATTTTAGTTTTTATTTAATTATTTTTTAATTATTGTGTTATTTTTTTAAGTTTATTTTACTTAAAAAGAAAAAAAAAATGGTTAATGTTTATGTGGGATAATTGCATGCTAAAAAGTGAGGATGCAGTATGGATTTTCCATTTAATGATTTTTATGATTTTTCTGTACAAAATGCTTCCCCTAGTTGTAGGACACTAACTCCTACCAACTACCCTCAAAATTTTTACCTACATAAACCATGTTCATACTACTCCAATCCTTATCATCATTATAGTGATTGTCTATCATGGGGACAATTTCTACTTTTTCATATGAGCAAATGAACACCAATTTCTTTAGTCCAGGGTTTGATTCAAATTTCAATTATTACAACCCTGACTGGAGCAACCAATCTAATTTCTCATGATTAGCTCAGGCTACAGGAAATTACGCTCACCAATTTGATGAAGTGCACCACTTAGACTATCCGCAGTTCGATCACCAAGCTCAACCGTCTGCTTATCAATCCATCACTCAAGTGCCATAGCCTCTTCCACAAGAGTTATCATTGGAAGACACATTCAAAGCATTCATGCAAAATATGCAACAATCCAGTCAAAATATCCAATAAGCTATACAAGAGCTTAAGACTTCCAACTCCAAGACCATACAAGAACTGCAACAATTCAATCAAGAACTCAAAGATGCCAACATTCAAGCTACCGCAGGGAGGGAAGAATAGATTGGCCAGAGTGAGAATGAACACTCATCTGAATATCAACTTGACCCAATGACTTAATATTGGGACAATGAGAGCATAAAGGATAACAATAAGGAAGAAGAGTTTCAAAGTTAGTTGAGCACCATGAGAACAGTGAGCCCCAACAAATCCTGATCTCCCAATGACATGGAAGTGAGTATTGAAGCCCATGCCTGCATCACTGTCCCTCTTGAGACACATCAAGAATCCAAAGCTTCATCGCCTGAATGTCTCAAAGAGCCATCTTATGTCAAGATACTCAAGGACTTGTGCACACAAGGACACAAATCTAAGAACCACTTTTCTAAAAAGATCCTTCGAAGCAAGCAATTCTAGATAAGATGGCGAAATATCATTCCAGAGGGGTATGAAGTTTTGAAGAAGAAGGGGTGGAATGGATTGTTTGGACATCCGCATGATAGGGGGAGCGCTGTAAAGTTTTCTCCTCTAGTTTATTTTTTGCACTTCACTTCACAAATTCTTTCTTTCCGTTTTCATTACATGTTATTTTTATTTGCTTTTGTTTCTAACAGCAATTAATCTTTTGATGTTTGTTTTGATGAAAAAAATATTGTTGTTAGTTTTTGTTGACTGGTGTTTTGGTGTTGAAGTTTGGGGGTATGGAAAAACACTTTGTCTATTTATTTTTGTTCTTATTTGTTTATTTTTATTTGTCATTTTGTGTTAAAAAAGTTTGAAAAAAAAAAAAAAATTGTGCTATGTTGTTGTCAAGTTTAAGTTGAACTATAACTATGATTTGCATTTCATTAGCTTGGTTAAAGGGTTAAACACATCATTATGTCATTAGGAGTCTGAGTCCTTTGACTTATTTTTGGGTAAAAGAGATTTCATTTGTTTTGAGATAAATTTTTATGAACACATTAGCATGTTTTCTGTGAAGCATGATGTTTGAGCTTAAGCTTGTTCTCTTTGAGATTTGTTGGATGACCAATTGATGAATAACCATTGGCTTGCAAGATATATATAAAAAAATAAATAAATAAATAAATAAATAAGAGAAGGAACAAGAAAAGAAAGATCATGATCTTTCTTTAAGCATTGAGTGTTCGCGTCAAAAGGCGTAAAGTTTAGTGTTGATTTATGATATGGCTAATCTGACTTTGTAGCCTTTTCTATTTAAGTTAATAAGACATTAGGGATGTTTTACATCTAGTACCCTAAAGCAAGCTAGCTTGGAAGTCATTGGCCTAACACTTGTTTGATAGGTCAATTAGAAAGCTTAAGGAAGTTAGACATTACGGAGCCTGTAAAAAAAACAAAAAATATGCATATCTTGCCTTGGTTGTTGTATTTGTTAGGAATTCTTACAAATTTTATAGAACTTATCTTGAGTTTAAGTTGAAAGCTTCATGAGTGTATGCTAATTACATTTTTCACTTTTCAGAACATATGAGGTCTCAATTGTTCATTTATGAGTGACACTACAAAAATTGTGATAATTTTTTACCAGGAGTTTTTGATGTGTCAATGGTATTGACATGTCAAAAACCCCTTTTGACATGTGCTTTTTGACGTTTATTAACGATTAAAAGGGTGGGTGTCAAAAATCTCAGATTTTTGACGTGTTGGGAGCAACACGTCAAAAAAATTTTTTTTGACGTGGGAACAATGCCACGTCAAAAGTTTTCTGCCACGTCAAAAATTTATACGTATGGTTTTTGACGTGTCACGCCGTTTGACACGTCAAAAAATAGATATTTTTTTTTAATAAGAAATGATTACAATATTCCAATTCCAATATTCCTGATATTCCAATACTTCTAATCCACATACATAATTTTATCCACATACATAATCATTTAAGAAAAATCTAGAAAGAACTGATTCCAATTACCTTGCAATAGCCAAAATTTCATACACAAAGTTCACAAATATCTTTCATCCGAGGTTAGTCCAAGCCTGACGTTACTGCTGTCCGCCGAAAAGTCTGGATGAAAATTATCGAATGCCCTCCACGCTTCACCATCGGCCGGATGCCGCAAAACACCGTCCTTAGTCCGGCCTTCTGCATGCCACCTCATAGAAGGAGCAGTATGCTCTGACATAAACAATCTCTGCAGTCGTGGTATGAGTGGAAACCACCCAAACACCTTGACCGAGCGTTTCTTACTCGATGATATGGGTTGACCATCCTCATCCAACTGAATTTCATCCTTCCACTTAGATACTCCACAAACAGTACATGCATCCAAATCCTTATTATTCTTCCAGAATAACATACAATTATTATGACACTCCGAGATCTTCTCATACCCGAGGCCCATGTTCCTTAGAAACTTTTTTGCCTCATATGTATTAACTGGCAAAGCTTCATCACTAGGAGGCAGCAACTAATTGATGAATTCAAGAAAAGATGAAAATATTACATTACTAAGTCCGCCAACACACTTCAAATTGTACAGATGTACAGTAGCACTAAGTCTGCTATGTTTGGTCCCATCATGAAGTGGCTTATCTGCCTTCTTAAGCAAGTTATTGTACTTTAGTACGTCACCATCGCCGGCTTCTTCATTCACAGTTTCTTCATTCCCCTACACCGCCACTTCAGGCTCACAATTGTCTTCCATAACACCGTGCATGCCGAATAGATCACGCAACATTGACTGCAAGTTTTCACCCTGTGCTGCACCTATACCCTGATCTGTGTTCGTGGTAGTCGAAGTAGAGACTGCAACAAGAGACCGGACAGGCTTCTCCCCGTGATAATACCAGGTTCTGTATGCAATCATTATTCCCTTACCCCTTGTCAAGTGGTCAAATACCAAACCCAGCGGGTAGCGCTGCTTATTACGACACACCTTACATGGGCAGTGAATTTTTCTATCAGGGATTGTACAGTTCCTAACTGCAAACTCCACGAATGATCTACACCCGTCACTGTATTCCCTCGTACCCCTAGACTTTGTCATCCAACTCTTGTCCATAGCTTTAGTTACTGGAACAGTAACTGAATAAAATAAATCTAAGTTAGTTACTTAGATTTTTTTTTTTTTTTTTTTTTTTTTTGTGTTTCTTTAAGTACATCGTTTCAATGTATGTGTTTATTTTTAACAAATAAACACATACATTGAGTTTTAATTATAACATCTACATAATCTAAATTTGCAAAACCTAAACAAAATTAAGGTCCAAATTTAAAAACATTTGACGTGCCACATGGGGACCCTTGATAAAATATATGTGGCTATCTTATTTGCTGCAATTTTTTTGTTTTCATTTTTATGACATTTACATAATCTAAAGTTGTAAAACCCCATTAATTTTTTTACATATGAGGACCCTAAATAAATTACATATAGCTAGCTAGGTTAAATGTTGATTTTCTTTTTTGCGTTTATTATAAAATTTATGCATTTGTATGGGAAGTGTAGACAAAATAAATCCAGCAACCTATGTTAGTTGTTTTTTACTTTGTACTTACGCATCTTAGCATTTACATACTTATTCTAAATTAACGACCAAAATAGATATGCCCTTGTTATTTGTTTTTTTTTGTTTTTTTTTTTGGTTATGATAAGGTGCACAAGCAAAACCTACACAAAATATGGGTCTAAATCTAAATGCAAAATTCTCCAAAAAAAACCTAATTTCAAACTATTATGTTACATAACTGTGCATGCATGCATGCAAATACATTAAACAATATTCTCATGACCATATACAAAACATATATGTCAAACAAGCAGTAATATTACAAAGCATATATCTTAAGCAAATAAATTAATTAGCTAACATGTAAAATTAATTTGCTAGTATAACTACATCAACAATATATAATAATATACATTGTAAATTACTAATTTATTTA
>NC_081541.1:36959930-36973112 GCF_901000735.1 Corylus avellana | reverse complement strand
TTTACAATTTTTTTTTTTCTTTTTGACGTGTTGGTTAGACACGTCAAAATATTTTGACATGTTAACTACAACACGTCAAAAGTTTTTGACGTGCCATGTGTGACACAACAAAAACTTTTGACGTGCCACACATGGCACGTCAAAAACCAATAAAATCATATTTAACTATATTATATAATTTAAAATATAATTATGAATTATATTTATTTTACTTTTTATTTTATTAAAATTATATATTAAATTATATTTCTATTAAAATTATATTCACTGTATCATATAATTTCTATTAAAATTATATGTATTCTATTATATAATTTTTTCCTCTTATATAACACATTATCCATACAACACAATTATAATTAATTAGAGAAAAAATAAATTAATATTCTAGATGTATAGATAATTAAATATATTTTTTAATGATGGCTCAATAATCCACTCACCGACTACATATTTTGTGTTGGCCGAGTTCATGTGAAGTTTGCAGGTTTTATAAAATAAATGTATTCAGTATGTCTTATATATTGTAAAAAAATTAATATGACTATCATGTTAGTATTACTAGATTGATTTATGCATGACAATATCATGTTCAAATTAATGTTAATGAAATGGTTGAATTATATGCATGCATGTGAAAATTACATCACATGCATGTGAAAATTACATCACATGCATGTTGGCATGCATGTGATATATATACGTATGCATATATACCAATTTACTATACTAAATTAGTATATTATAATATGATAAACTTAATTTTCCTATCCAATCAAAATTAATTGTTTATGCCAATTAATTTTTTTTTTTTTAATACAGATTTTTTATATCAATTATTTCTTAATTATTTACAAATTTTGTTTTCTTTTTGACGTGTTATACTCACACGTCAAAAAATTTTGACGTGTTAAAATGCGGCACGTCAATAGTATTTTTGTTGACGTGTATACTTAGACACGTCAATATTTTTTGACGTGGCAAACATGAGTTATTGTTTGCCACGTCAAAAAATACCCTTTTTTTTGTAGTGTGAGTTGATTCTGGATTTTCTTTTGATTAAAATGATGGTGTTTGTCTTTTTAAGCTCGCTCATGAATAAGAACTATGGTTTATGTGAAACTTCTTTCTTGTTAACAACATAACACTATAATGTTTGTGGGTATCATTTATTTTAAGCCCTCACGAGACCACTCCTAGAAGTAGCCTCAAATTCCTCTCCCCAAAGTTGTGTCTATTCCCGGATGATTATTCTCAAGGTTTAAAGGTCTATTTAAAGGGCTTTAGAATTCCTTGTTACACTTGTAAACCTAGAAATTTCGTAGGGTTTTAGTCCTATTACAAGTAGGACTTGGAAAACCCTAATATGAAAGGAAAGTGAGTCTTATTGCAGCTGATGTGTCACCAGTGCACGGGTGCGCTCGATTGCAGGACTGCGATCGATCCTATGTGTGCGGCGCTCGATCGCAGGTGGCTACATCGCTGCTTGTCTTCTTTGATAGTGCGCTCGATCGCAGGTTCCTTGCGCTCGATAGCACTATTAGGGACTCCAATTTTTTCCAATTTCTCTCTTTGAATCCAAATCTTCCATATTTACTTCCTTATCTTCCAAAAGCTTACAAAAGCATGGAAAACACATAAAAGAACTAAAATAGCACAAATTAATCATACTTAAGTAATTAACACATATAAGTTTAAGGACTAAAATATGAATATTTTGGCGCTTAACATTTGCCATATCCGTTAGAGCACCGACTTAAAAGCTTCCTTATTAACTACTTTCTCACACCACAATTTACCAACCAAACAATTAGCACATTTTTCCTTATCTCTGCAACCTCCCCCTTCGCCACCATAATAAAATTGTAGGCTATGCTATTTTATGAGAGAGGCTATGCTAGGCAATGCTAGAGCTTTTTATATATGACTCATATTAACATAATAAAATAGGAAAATGTTTGTTTTCTTCCTTTTTCTTATAAACAATTAGCACCTCTCTCATAAAATAGCATAGCCTAGCATTTTTAAGTGTCATATATATATAATGCTAGGCTAGGCTATTTTATTTTTGAACATGAATTGTTTAATTTTTTTTAAGTGTCATATATAATGCTAGGCTAGGTTATTTTATTTATGAAAATGAATTGTTTAATTTTTAAAGTATCATATATATAATGCTAGGCTATGCTATTTTATTTATTTATGAATTGTTTCATTTTTTTCAAGTGTCATATATAATGCTAGGCTATGCTATTTTATTTATGAACATGAATTGTTTAATTTTAGGCGCCGTTTGGTACGTTTGGTATGGTTACAGTTTTTTCATTATTTGTTATGTTTGATATGGTTACTTGTTATGCTATGGTTTAGGCGCCGTTTATAAACCTAAATTTGTTGATTATGATGACCTTCGTATACTTTAACGTTGCTCAATACTTAGTGACCTAGACTTGGTAAGATGTTATCATGTTTGTTGACTGTTGGTTTTATCATTTGCATTTGTTGCGGAGATGTCGGGCGGTCATGCTGGTGTTGTATATATATTTTTTATAAGTGTTTTGATGTTGTATTAGTGCACTTGTATATTTTTTATGTTTTGTTGATGGATAGTGACATTGTTGATGTATAGTTGGATGTATTTGTGATAATGGATAATTTTGATTGTTTGTTGTAATGGATTTTTTTTTTTTTTGTAATTGATTATTTGTGATAATTGATGGATAATTGATAGTTGTTTTGATGGATTGATGGAAAGATGGATAATTAATGTAGTGGTAGTAGATGAATAACTCGTATATCAAGTCGTGCAACTCCAAAATTTGGGTGAAACACCCACGAGAAATTCAAAAAATAAATATGGGATGATTTTTATTTTTTTTTTAGAAATTACACAATTTAGTGACGTGTCAGAATTGACACTTCACCTTGTGAGGGTGACATGCTGCATTAATTGGGGACGTGTCAAATACAGCACGTCACCTTTTTTTGGAGACGTGCCAACTTTTTTTGGTGACGTATTAAACTTGGCACGTCTCCAAAAAAAGGTGACGTGCCATATTTGACGCGTCACCAATTGGTGACGTGTGGTCAATTCCACACGTTACTAATTACCATTGTTGACCTCATAATTTTTGACTTGTCACCCACATCACTATTAACACATCACCACCTTATTAGTGACTTTTTGGGCCTTAAAACGTCACTAATAGGTAATCATTAAAACTTGATTTTTTTTTTTAGTGACATGATTTTTCCTTTGTTTTGTTTTCATAGTACGCTTGACGGCGGTAAGGGAAAATAACTTGAGAAGGGCAAATCCCTATTTTTTAAGACGTCTTCGAAGGGTCTTTTGCATCTGGTGTAGACACGTGTCATCGAGAAACCCAAACGACCCTCGAAAAATTTAATGGATGTGTCTGAAAAGGAACGCTGACAGCAAAACCGTATCGTCGCTTCATGACCGCCTATTGTAAATGAACCCTGAGTAGACGTGTGTCGACTACAAGCAGTAAAAGACGTGCGCTGTATTTTCCCCATCATGACTTGAGTCACGTCTTTAAAGGGCGTGCCACATGGCATAAATGAACTCCACGAAAAGGTGCCAAAGAAAAGAAAGGGAAGTTTCAAAGGAAAAGGCTTTTTTTCTCAAAATAGGGAAAGTCCCTCCTTTTTCTTGGTATAATAGGCCCAGAAACAAATTGTCATTTTATTTCCATTAGGCCACCACTATGACCTAGGGAAATGGTGGGATACTAATGAGACAGAATGTTCCTCAAAGCCCAAGTAAATAGTCCATTGAAATAAGAGGCCCATGGCTCACTAAGCTACTAAGCCCAAACCCCAAAATCTTGGTATGGTCGCCTAGTCCACTCCAAATCAAACGGTTAAGCTCAGAATCATATATATCCCATAATCAAGGAAGCACAACTATCATTCAAGAAACCCGATCCCAAGATAACAAACTAAGTCTCGCCAAAAGGAGTATAGGTGCATAAGGGAAGCATGGTGCAAACCTCGCAGAGAGTATCTTGGAGAATATCAATCAATTAAAATACTCCCAAAGATCAAGGGAGCACTACAAGAGTCCCACAATGATCCACTCACTACATCTATAAAAGTAGGAGCCCGCTACAACACTAACATAGTGAATTCTATCTTTGAATACTCTCAATTCAGTATTATTTCTTTATTTCCATTTACTCTCATTTTACTCAAGTTCTAACTTAGGCATTAGAGGTGGAACGGCCACCACATCCCCCACTTCGTGGCCTTCCATCACTGATCCATTTTCGCTCTTACCAGGCTTTGAAGTTGAGTTGCTACCAGTGTTAATAACTGTCTCAACAATAACCATAGAAGCCAAACACCGTTGAAATCATTTTATGCCAAAACAATGGAGCCTTAGTGATTTGAATTTTATCATCTTACTATTGAAGCAAATGGTTAGAGAACAAACTCAAATTGAAAAAAAAAAAAAAAAAAAAAAAAAAAAAAAAAAAAAAAAAGAAGAAGAAGAAGAAGAAGAAAAAGTTACTTTACATAATCGATCTATTATTCTTAATATAATAGATCGATTATATTAAGAAAAAAAAACTATATTGGAGCAACCAATAATTTGAGAATGATATAATTAAAAGAACTTACATTCTAATAATTTGTTTTCACATGTCGGATTCCGATCATGTCGAGACATAGTATAAGATTACATAGGTCAATACTAACCCAACTTATTTAATTAAATGGGTCAGATTCATCAACCATAACCCATTAATTTTGAGTTAAATTCTTTCAAGTTTATGTGTCATTTCAAAAAATTCGGCCCTAATTTACACACTTAACTACGAGAGGACCCAAAGAAAAAAAAATGCCTTGCATTGCTCATCTACTTATTTGTTGGCATATCTTAATTTTATCGTAAATTCATACAAACACATATAATAAAATGACATGTGTCCCGTAGCTATTAAAAAACCATGTGAGAAGCACATGTTATTAACAAAACAAGTGATCATTTTCACATGTTAAGAGACACGTACATATCATTTTATTAGATGTGTTTGTATGAATTATCTACAAACAAGTTTGAAGTTGTACTTGTATGAATTATCTACAAACCAGTTTGAAGTTGTATGTTGATAATAAGTGAAAAATGACATTTAATCTTTGATAAGCATATGATATAATGGTCCTTCTACAAGAGGTTGAATATAATCATACCGAATATGAGAATGTTAAGGAAATCTTGGATTATTGAAGAGAACTTTATAAAGTTCCACAACTTTTTGTCCAAGAACGAAATAAAATCATAGAAAAGATAAGAACAACTTATCTTGAAAATGAAAACCTCATTTTACACCCAACCCCCATGACATATAATATTGTTCACTTTTGGCTCCCCCAAACCATACTTCCCAAGAGGTCACCCATTCTGGTACTACTATCGTAGAAGCACGCTTAATTGCGGAGTTATGATAGGATCATGACCATTACGGCTTTAAAATGCGTTGTTGTCATTAAGAGTGTAAGTATACATTTAAGTACATCCCCTTCTCCATACCGAGGCGATGTGAGACACCACAATATTTTACTTACTGGGCTAAAAGATAATATTTTTGAAGAATAAAACATGTTTTGTGATACTATAATTATTCAATGATGTTTCATGAGATGTTTTGGATGAATGTTTGATGTAATGTTTTTATGAGTTTCTATGGGTTTACAAGATTATGTGATAATTATGTTATTATGAGTATTATGAATTTATGATAATTCACATGGTTTATAATATGATTCTATGAATTTATGAAATGACTTGTAGATAGCATATGAGCATTTCATGACATGAACATGAGCATAAGCACGGATGATATAAGCATATATATATATATATATATATATATAGAGAGAGAGAGAGAGAGAGGACAATATTGTTGTGGGAGGGGCTCTACTACGCTGCTACTATGTATCTCTGATCCCTAGCAACACGTTCTCCTAACCTAGTGGTGGCTAGGGAGGAACAAAGCCACGGGGAATGCAAGGAGGTCATGGGTTCAAATCCTGGTAGGCTCCAAAGAGGACAATATTGTTGTGGGAGGGGCTCTGCTTTGCTAATGCCATGTATCTCTGATTCCAAACAACGCTTTTTAAAGTCATAATGATCATGATCTCATCAGAACTCCGCAGTTATGCGTGCTTCTGCAAGAGTAGTACCAAGATGGGTGACCTCCTGGAAAGTCTAGTTTGGAAGGGTCAAAAGTGGACAATATAGTATGTCATTGGGATAGAGTGTTACATTAATTATGAAACAACTTTGTTTGCTTGTGAAGATGATGAAGATAATCAATCTTTAAATTCTACACATACAACTAGGGGTGAAAATGCGGATGCGGATAATAGCAATATCCGCATCCGCATTATTCGATTACTATCTACATCTGCACGGTTAATGCGAATAATAAATGCGGATATTATCCGCTATCTGCATTTGAGGTAATGAGCATTTTAAACCTTAAAATTGTAATTCACTAATTATTGCTTCTAGTAAATACAAAAAAAAAAAAAAAAAAACCGTTATTTATAGTTGAGCACTATTATTCATATCACACTTTTTAATCATTTTGCCAATAAATTTTCATCACATACATTATTAATATTTAGCTTCTAGTAAATCTATAATTGGAAACAAGAAAAACATTTAAGAAATAATAATAATAAGGGAAGAACATATAAGGCAATGAATTAGAACAAATTAAAAGAGTTTTCTAAAAGTGAAATTCAATGACACTGCAAATCTAGCAAATATAAGAAACATAAATAACAAATCTGACAAACAGAAATTAAAAAATCTTAAATATAATATATATGTAATTATGTATATATATATATATATATATATATATATATATAAAATAAAATATGGATAAATGCAAAATTAGTCCTTGTGGTTGGCCTAATTTACAAATAACTCCTTATGGTGTAAAAAATAATTTATAGGTCCCTAGGGTAGGCCAAAATAACATTTTACTCTCTGAACTCATTTTCGGTTAAATGACTTAACCGAAACCGTTATATTGCTGCATCACACCCAATAAAAATAAGACACGTGTTTTTTATTTATTTATGCTTTTAAAAAATGACAAATAAGCTTTTCTACATCAGTTTGAGGCTCCAACACACACTCCACATCAAATTAAATAAACCTAATCCCTCTATATCCCCTGTGCCGTTGTCGTCTTCATCTTCCCCACCGATTATTGTTGTCGTCTTCATCTTTCCCAACGATTCTTGCCGTCATATTCATCTTTGTCTTCATGTCGTTGTCTTCATCTTCCCACCGACTCTTGCCTACATCTCCAGGTGAGCTGTTGGGTTTCGTAGTACAACTAAAATCGCCGCCAGAGAATCGTCGAAAACGTCATGACAGTAAGCCACCTTGCTTTGGAGCTTTTTTTATTTTCACTCGAAAGTAAGGCGGCTTACCGTCGTGACGTTTCCAGCAATTCTCTGGTGGCAATTTCAACTCGGGAAAGTGAATTGGTGAGGAAGATTATCGACGCACTGTGGGATATAAGGATGAAGAGGCACGGTGAGGATAGGGGGATTAGAATTATTTAATTTGATGTGAAGTGTGTGCTGAAGCCTCAAAATGACGTGAAAAAGTTTATTTGTCATTTTTTAAAAGTATAAATAAAAAATAAAACGTGTCTTATTTCTATTGGGTGTGTTGCGGCAATGTAACGGTTTCCGTTAAGACATTTAACGGAAAATGAGTTCAGGGAGTAAAATGTTATTTTGGCCTACCCTAGGGACCTATAAGTTATTTTTTAAACCACAGGGAGTGATTTGTAAATTAAGCCAACCACAGGGACCAATTTTGCATTTATCCCAATAAAATATATATTAAATATATAAAGGATATAATATCCGCATCTGCATACCCTAAAACCGCTATCCGCATCCGCATTTGTGGATATTAGTTTTTGTAATCCACATCTACATTTGCATATGCGGATTGCGGATAAGTGCAAATAGCGGATGCGGACAGTTATTATCTGCCCGCATTTTCACCCCTAGATACAACAAATGTAAAAGAATTAATCGGGTTACATAACGAACAAATTTACCTAAAAAATGAATAAGCTTTTATTTTATTTTTAGGAGTGAAAAAATAGCCTTTAATTTTACAAATATCATATATGGGACAAAGGATGTATATTTCTTAATTCTCATATCAGCAGATGATTTGCATTTTGTCAATCAACCAGATCCCAAATCTTACAGCTGTGAAAAAGAGACGTTAAACAACCAACTATATATTAAAAAAAAAAAAAAAACAACCAACTATATAAGGAAACAACCTTGGGCAGATGCTAAACGTGCAGAATGAAAATTAAGCAATAAATTTTTCTTTGACTTTTATATACAGGAAAATAGTAGACAAGTACAATTTTACAAAGATATCAATCAAATATTTGAAAGATAGTGTTGCCAAGTAGAGGTAGATGACTTTAATGTCCTTTCCAAGTAGACGTTAATTTTAAAAGAAATAAATCCAAAAGAGGACTATTTTGAAAAAAAAAAAAAAAAAATGATAAAAATACGTTGTTATGTTTTAAGGAAAAAGCTCTAATTTTTTTTTTTTTTTTTTTTTTTTTTTTTTTTTTTTTTTAATTCTTGATTTCTTTCTAGTTTTATATCGTATTTTACCTTTCCATACATCATTTTCATTTTTTTTTTTTTTTGAAGTGATCTATACATTATTTTCATCGTTCCTTGTTTTGAGTAAGACTTTATTTAAGAAATAAAACCAAAAGAAGATTATTTTGAGAAAGACTTTCAAAAACGACATTATTTTTCCTTGTTTCCTTTTATTGATATATTGTTTTTTCCTTGTTTGACGTTTCTTGATATGTATTTATTATTAATTTTTTTTTTTTTTTTAAAAAAAAAAAAATCTCTTTTCTCGTCTGAAATCTTTTACCTAATATTATGGTATTTGCTTAAGAAGTATTGCGCTCATTCTTTGCTATATATATGCGCTCATTCTTTGCTATATATATGACAACTCCATATGTGTTTTTCATTCATTTTAGGTTAAAGTGAAGTCTTTTAGTGCGCTTTTTTAATCTCAATATATGAAATACTTTGCAGCATTTTCTCTCCTTTTGGTGACTTTCGTGGTTCTCTCTTTTGGTATTGTTTCCTCTGCTTCGTAATTTTTTTTTTTTTTTTTTGAAGAGCATTAATCTCTTTTAATTTTTCTACAATGCAATATCAAATTTCGTGCATATACATAAATATAATCGTTGTTGTTGTTTATATTCAACAAAAAATACAAATTCTTAATATTCAAATTTATTTTGGTTTAATTTTTTCATATTGGTGTATAAATTTTCTTACTAGTTGCTAATTCTATTTGGTGCTAAAAAAACGAAGAAGATAGGTTTTACATTTAGTCTTCAGAAAATTGGCCACACTTTTTTTTTGTAGGGTGGTACTAATTTGACCATTACATTGTTTTCTCTTACTTGCTCTTAATTTTTTTTTTGTTATCATCACAACATGATTCCAAACTTTCATTAGTTGAGCCTAACGATGAGCCTATTAATTCTCTTAGGCACAAATATTCTGCTTAAATTTCAATATCTTTCAATTATATTGTGAGAATGTGTATGTAGTTTAAGATATATTTCAACCTAGCTAGTACATACAAAGTGTTCTCTTTTTATTATTTGTATTATTTTATGTCGTACTTAAGTTTTAACATGTAATATTGTTACAATATAGGTGTGTTAGCACCATAATAAAACTATTATATTTGCCTTAATAACTTTTGTTTTTTTGTCCTGAATAACAGGAATGGTATCAGGACAAGATGGTAGAATTTGCTCTGAGCTTTGTGACTGTGTTAGTCAGACTTGCGTGTCCCACTGCAGCATGGTTGATGTTATTGCATATTGTTTGAATCCAAATAAATGTTGTTGCCAGCCTCGACCTCCAATTGTTTAGCTTGTGAATTTTATAGATTTCAAGGAGATGAAAAAATAAAAAATTGAATAAAGTGAAAAGGAAAAAGGAGGGTTAGAGTCGGGGACGGAGCCAAGAAATTTTATGGGAAGGGGCCAACCAAAATTTTTTTCGGTTCTTTAGAATTTTTTTATTAAAAAAAATAATTTTGATTGTTTTTTATGAACTAAAGACTACCGTAAGAGCCAAAAAAAAGTGAGCATTTGAAAGTAAGGGCCAAAAAATGGACTTTTGAAAGTAAGGACCAAAAATAAAAAACCTTAATAGGTATGGCCCAAAAAAATTACGAATAGGGACAAAAATTTGTATTGGATATGGCCAAAAAATCTAAAAATAGGGCCAATTTTTTTTTTTTTTTTGGAGGGAGCCAAATGACTAAACTTAAAACATTAATTTAATTTTTCTTTTTTTTTTTTACTTATAAATTTTTTTTCTTCCTTATTTGGGGGGGACCATGGCCCACCCCGGTCCCCCCCTCTCTCCGTCTCTGGTTAGAGTGTTGTAGCGAATAAATAGAAATGAATAAAATAATGCTTTGGTCGTATCATCAGCTTCTTTCTCTTTTATTTTTATTTTTAAAATCATTGTTGGAAAAAAAAATTCAAGAATTTTCTACAAATAAATATTCAGTCTTAAAGTATTCCTCCTGCCAAGGTATTAACTAGCACTGATAATTTTGTCATCATCTAATATTAGCAAGCATAAAAACAAATCAAAATTAGCTAGTCCCTCTTAGCATGTAGTTTTGCTCATCCATATCTATATATATAACTTACTATTCTTCCGTCTCTTGGTCATCTCCTTTTTGAATTCACCTTTAAATCCATTACATTTGTATAACCCACATATAAGTTCTATAAATTCAATAGTAGATTTGAAAAAATTATAGATAGAGTTGGATTGTAGTTGATTATGATAAGGAAAAATAGCATTTCTCTCAAAGTATATATTGATGTGAACCAATTAGTTCAAAACATAGAAAAATGATAGATAGGCTCTTTGAGGGAGCCGTGACCTCCAATGACTACTTCAAGTAAATCAAGAACTCTCAAAATATAGAGATTATATTATAATACCAATATTCAACTTCCTTTCATTCATTAGCAAATACCATTAAATAATACAAATAGTCTTTTTTTTTTTTTGAAAAGATTTAGAATTCTCATTGATAATATAATAGAAAGTGGAGCATCAAGACTCCACTAACAATCACAAGATAGAGCTAATTGCTCCATCAAAACAATATCCCTAATACAATTTGGAGTTGTAAAATTTCAAATTCTGTCATTGACATCGGTTATAGCCGCTTTCGCCAGCCGGTGTGCCGCCTCATTGGCTTCTCGAAATACAAAACTGCATCTCCATCTTGGAAAAGATAATAAAATGCGCTTTGTGTCATCTATTAAGTGTCCGAACCTATGCCATGTACTCGTGTGAGAGTTAACTACCTCCACAATCTGTTTTGCATCTCCTTCCAACCATAAATTTTGCAAACCCAGATCTCTACCTAGGCAGGCTGCAAGAAACGCTGCATATGCTTCCTCCGTCGTCGGCTCCAGTAATCCCAATCTAGTTTTGCTCATCGCCGCTATAACCCGTCCTTGCTCCTCTCGAATCACGACACCTATCCCCATTCTTCCATTTAATTTGTCAATAGCCACATCCCAATTAACCTTGTGCCAACCTAGAGAAGGGGCCATCCACTTAATACAAATAGTCTTAAGCCTAAGGTGATAGATGTCTATCATAAATAGAACATTATCACTTAACTCCTATATATCTTAATAAATAATAAAATAAAACTACTCCTCTTCGCATGTACAGAGGACTCTTATTGATAACTCTACCATTAATTACAATTCTTCAGATAAATCTTTAATTATTAAGATAAAATCTTTAATTATTAGGATCGTATCATTCCCTTCCTCTTATAATTTTCTTGTCCCCAATAAAAAAAATTCAAAAACTAATCTAAATAAAAACTAATAAACAATAATAAATAAGTAAAACTACAAATGCCCTTTAATTGTAGTCCACGTGGTGCTCATGGGTCACTTCTTTTTCTTTTCTTTTCTTTTGGTCTTTCTCTTCCAGAACACACATGAAGCTCTTCTTTTGCACACATTGCATGGAGGCGCGGCATGGGCTGGCGCGGGATAAGCAGGGCGGAGGGACGGTGCGGTGGTTGCAGGCACATCGGCAGTGGCAGTTGGATCTGCGACGGAGGTGGGTGGCTCTGCTTCTGGCTAACAGTGATTTGGTTTGACGCCGGCATGGATGGATTTTCGTTGCTTTAACTACTCTTTTCTTCCTCTTTTTTGTGACGGTGGCAGCCGGCTGTGGTGTGATGGGAGGGGATTGGCTTACCGGAGCGGAGTGTGGTGGATAAAAACTTTCAATTTTTCTCATACACTCCTCCATCTTCTTGGTGAATTTTTCATTCCATGCCATGAATTCTGATCGCATCTTTTCTATCCTTGCACGTTCTTCTGCAGTGAAGTAGAGGTTGATAGGCATGGCTGATTTTCCGATGATAGGTGATGGGCAAATGGATCGATGATTGCTGTAGATGACAATCATCCTGGCTCTGATACCAATTAATGTGAACCAATTAGTTCAAAACACAATAAAATGATAGATAGGCTTGTTCGACGGAGCCGTGACCTTCAATGACTACTTCAAGTGAGCCGAGAACTCCTAAAATTGACTACTTCGAGTGAAGGTATTATAATACCAATATTCATCTTCTTTTTATTCATTAGCAAATGCCATTAAATAATACAAATTGTCCTAAGCCTAAAGGTGATAGATGTCTATCACCCTACAAAAAATCAATTTTTTGCTGACATAAGTTTTCTGACGTGTCAGGTGGTTTGACACGTCAGAAAATCCTCATGGTGAGGCATTTTTTACGTGTTTCAGGCGTTAAAATTATGGGTGTCAGAAACGAAAAAATTTCTGACATGTTAGATTTAACACGTCATAATTTTCTGATGTGTCAAAATTGGCACGTCAGAAAAATTTTCTGACGTATCACTTTCTGACTTGACACGTCAGTAAATTTTTTAATTAAAAAAAAATTCATAAAAAATAAAAAAATAAATAAAAATAAAAACATAAAAAAAGAAAAATTATTTTTTTTTAATAATTTTTAAA
>NC_081541.1:36950354-36959830 GCF_901000735.1 Corylus avellana | reverse complement strand
TCTATTGGAGCAAAAAAAAAAGAGGGCAAAAATAGCTAAATGTAGTTAATATCTCCATTTTAGCTACACTGTTGAAGATGCTCTTATGCATGGCTAACAGTCAGAAATTGTCTTGTAATTTTGAATGTTGAAATGAGGTTATAAGGGGGAAATAAAGTGTTTGTTTTGTAGAGAACTATCATTGAATGCTGGGATCATATTATATATTATTTATAAATATAATATAAATAAACCTAATATAAATATATATAAACATTATATTTACTGACGTGTCAAAGTGACATGTCAATATTTACTGACATGTCTAACTTTGACACGTCAATAAATATTAAATTTTTAAGTTATTTAAATAAAAAGTTTTAAAATTAAATTGAATTCAAATTTACTGACGTGTCAAATATTGACACGTCAGTAAATCTTGACGTGTTATATTCAACACATCAATAAATGTTGACGGGCCACTTTTGGCACGTCAAAAATAAATTTGTTGACATGGCAAAAATTGAATACTGTTTGCCACGTCAAAAGATTTCCATTTTTTTGTAGTGTCATAAATAGAACGTTATCTGTTAACTCCTATATATCCTAATAAAAAATCACTACTCCTATTATCATGTAGAGAAGACTCTTATTGATAACTCTACCATTATCTACATTTCTTTAGATAATATCTTTAATTATTAGAATCGTATCATTCCCTTCCTCTTATAATTTTCTTGTCTCCAATAAAAAAATTCAAAAACTAATCTAAATAAAAACTAATAAACAATAATAAATAAGTAAAACTACAAATGCCCTTTGAAGTCCACGTGGTTAATTCTCATGGGTCACTTCTTTTTCTTTTCTTTTCTTCTTGTCTTTCTCTTCCAGAACACACATGAAGCTCTTCTTTTGCACACATTTTTTTTTTTTTTTTTAATTTTCATTTTCATTTTATTAATTAGTTTCCACTTTCTTCTTATGAGCCAAACAAAGATGCTGTCGGTCTTTTCTCTCGTCCCAGTAACGAAACTGACTTCCAGAGGCATGGAGGCGCGGCATGGGCTGGCGCGGGATGAGTAGAGCGGAGGGACGGTGCGGTGGTTGTAAGCGCGTCAGCGGTGGCTTTTGGATCTGCGACGGAGGTGGGTGGCTCTGCTTCTGGTTGGCGGCGATTTGGTTTGACGCCGGCATGGATGGATTTTCGTTGCTTTAACAACTCTTTTCTTCCTCTTTTTTGTGACGGTGTCAGCCGGTTGTGGTGTGATGGGAGGGGATTGGCTTACCGGAGTTGGTGTGGCGGAGAAAAACTTTCAGTTTTTCTCATACACTCCTCCATCTTCTTGGTGAATTTTTCATTCCATGCCATGAATTCGGATCGCATCTTTTATATCCTTGCACGTTCTTCTGCAGTGAAGTAGAAGTTGATAGGCAGGGCTGATTTTCCGATGATAGGTGATGGGCAAATGGATCGATGATTGCTGTAGAAGACAATTAGCGTGGCTCCGATTCCAATTGATGGAAACCAATTAGTTAAAAACACAGGAAAATGATAGATGGGCTGGTTTGAGGGAGCTTTGACTTGGCTAATTCAAGTGAGTCGAGAACTCCCAAAATATTGTATTATAATACCAATATTCAACTTCCTTTCGTTCATTAGTAAATGCCATTAAATAATACAAATAGTCTTAAACCTAAGGTGATAGATGGCTATCATAAAAAGAACATTATTACTTAACTCTTATATATCCTAATAAAATGCTTTATAAACATTTTTTTTCCATTAAAATATTCATAACTAATAACTTTTTGGTATCTCATTCAATTGAAAACCACGTCTTTAAGTCATTAGATCAAAACCTCCTTCCTTTTTTTTTCTCCACTTGTGCAGATATGTAAGTTTGGAGGGTATATTGACTATATTTTGGTAGTTTGGGAGGACGTTGTAGTTTCTTTCGCCAGAAAACTTTATAGTAATGTGAAACAAGTGTTAGGATGGGCCGTGGGGGTTAAATTAAAATGATTTTATCCTTTTATTTTATTTTTATTTCCCAGCCAATATGCTATACTTTCACGAGACACGGAGGAAAGGGAAAGAAAAGGCAAAGGTTTTTATCTTACTTTATTTTTTATTAAAAATAGAAATAACATACTTGGATGAGCTTGATGACATGGGCTTTGAGCCTTTGTTAGTGTATCTCTATGCCCAACCTCTTAGAGGGATTTGGTCTTGTTGATATGAATTAGCGCACGCCTACCATAACATGCATGTTCGTTATATAAAATGGGCCTTTATTGGGCTTAAAAGATGTTCAATCCAAATGGAGCAAGTTTTATTGCCAGCCCAAATGACTTTATGTTTATGGAGCCATCTCTTTTTGAGTGAACAATATCGTGCTCATAGTTGGTCGAATAATGCAATTTTTTTTTTTTTTTTTTTTTTTTTTAAAAAATGGATAAATAGGCCTAGGCTTAAGCCCATAACCCCTAATAAACTGCACATGGATATTATTTAACACATTTTGTCATGTTCATGCAAGTTTACCATTCTAACTTCTAAGTACTCAAGGCTAAAGTGCATTTGTCATATTAACCTAATAAATTAGAAAAATGATTGTTCCTTCCCTTTTTTTCTTATCCTTTGCATTTTCAAAATTATTATTAGATTTGTGAGCTTATGTGTGGGACTCACATAAATTTTACAGATTTAATAGTAATTTTAAAAATTGTGAAAATAAGAAAAAAAAATCAAGAAAGAATGTATAGTATTTCCCTTTTAAATTGGATGATGGGCTACTTGTCATTTATTTTTATGAAGAGTGTTTTACCACTTGTGAGTTCTTCTTTTACTTCACTGTCCGGTAATGATAATCAAAGGCTTGGGATGAAGTCCTATAATTTCACTACCTGAAATTATTGTGAATTTCGTATATATCTCTATTTCTTAATGATGGAGTCATCATTGTATAGCAGTTACTTTGATTGTTTTAATTGGAAGAGAATTTACAAAGCTAAAGAATTGTGTTTTTCAAGCCCCAATACATGAATATAAATACTGGGAACATGCAATTCCTTTTATTAATGAGTTCTCATCTCCTCATCCCAATTCAACCCTAATTAAAAGTTTTTTATTTTTTATTTTTTATTTTAAAAAAAAAACCTTTCAAACTAAAAGCCGTTTTTCGAAGAGCTCCATAATGTTCAAAATGTGTTAAAGTAACTTATCAAATTACTAAAATGTGTCAATCAGGCCACATTTAAAAAAAAAAAAAAAATTATATTCCTATAATACTCTTATTTTTTTTAAAAAAAATAAAATAAAAAACTAAAAAATTAATTTTTTTCATAAATCAGTTTTTTTTTGTTAAGAATGATATGTGTCACTTATTTTATTTGTCAAAATTTTTTAATGGGATTTGACTCAAGGGCTAAATTTTTTTTATTTTTTTATTTTTATCGGCATACCCTAGAAACCTCCCATTTCACTCTATACAACATAAAGTAATTTGTAATTTAAGCCAACAAAAATGACTAATTTTTTATTTATTCCATAAAAAACTCTTTTTTTTTTTTTTTGTATTTATTAAGCCCTTCGATGTGTTATATGAATATATTAAAAAAAAAAAAAAAGTGGCATTTTTTACACACTTTAATAATTTGACCCGCCACCTGTTTAGGGTAAACCCAAACACGACCCGTTTAGCTAACGGGTCTGTCCCACCAAATCCAGACACGACACGACTATTTCATGAGTTACTCGACATGACCTGCTTAAACCATATGAGCATCCTCAGCCTGAGACAAAATCAGAGGCTCAGATCAAGAGAGAAACATAGATATCGGAGACGGAGTGAGAAGGAGAAACAGACGCGAGCTAAGAGTGAGAGGGATCTGGCCAATACAGAGAATGAATATGTGGCCACGAGGAGAATTAAAACTAGAGGCAGTCTTGAGAAGAAAAACAAAATATGAAGTGCGTGATGTGAAGAGAAGAAGAGAAGCGAATGTGAGGAGACGGCATTGAGGAGAGAAGAAGGCATATAGGTGATCGTTATACTATTTACTGTGAAATCTGTAAATAAGGAAAGAGGAAAGATGAAGAGGGTATCAATTTTTTTTTTTTTTTTAAAATTTGGTTTTATATTCAGTATTTTTTTTTTTTTGAATTTATAGTGGGGAAGGGAAAAAGATTATTAGCATGAATGATGGCACTACCAGGAAGTGAAAATTAATACAGATGTTTTCTGTCGAAAAAAAAAATCAATTTTATTTAGTTTTAGGGAAAGTCATCCGCCACTGTCTGGCAAATATTATGGCACGAATTGCGGTGATATACCATCAATTATCAAAGCGTTATTCAATCACATACATGTAGTATCGCTTGAGTGAAGTGAAAAAAAAATACCTAAAATTGATGGAAAAACCTAAAATTAAAAAAAAAAAAAATCTTTATAAGAAAAAAAATTATAAAATTTTGAGTTTTTTTTTTTATAACAATTAATTTTTCGTTTATGTTTTTTTTTTTTAATGTTTTCTTTTATAATTTTTAAATAAAAATTTCCGTTTAAAAAAAATAAAAAATTTTCATTTAAAAAAATAAAATTTTCGTTTTTTAAAACATATTTTAAAAAAAATCTTAAAAAAATAAAATTAAAAAAAAATCTTTTATTTTTTTTTAAATAAAAATTTCCGTTTAAAAAAAAATCATTTTTTAAAAAAATTAAAATTTTCGTTTAAAAAAAAAAGATTTATAGGGGTATTTTTGTCATATTGAGAAATATATAGAGGCATTTTAATCTTTTTGCTAGCTTTGGGGGGATATTGACAATATTTTGGTAGTTTGGGGGTACATTGTTGCAGTTGAAAGTTTGGGGGGACATTATCAATTGGGTAGTAGTTTAAGAGGATATGTGGATTTTACCCTAATTTTTTATATTTCCGGCAGGTATCCATCATGATAGCATTCTACTGAAACACGTGATGTGCTTTCAGTTTTCAATTTTTACTAGACAAGCGTGCTATAGCAGAAAGATTGAGGAAGGGCAGTTGGTATCGACATGCCTTTTGAAAAAAAGAAAAAAGAAAAAAAAAAAGTTAAACGGGTGTGGTGGGTCACCCCCGCGGGTTGACCGGCTAGACACAAAATAAACGGGTCATGAATGACTCGTTTATGACCCAAACCCGTTTTGGGTAAACCAAAATCTGGTAATTCCGTGTCATGTTCGTGTCGGGTTGTCGGGTCGTATCAAAATTGGCAACCCTATTATATATATTGTTGTGCAAAAAACACGATCATAATTATGATTAAATAAAGCGAGAACAATCACACACAAGATAATACTAAGATTTATGTGGTTCCCTCAAATGTGAGGTACGTACACTGGTGGAGGCGATCACGAAGAAATTCACTATGAAAGATAGAGTATAAAAATATAGTAGAGAGAAAATCACTCTGACCCAAGATCCCAATACACCAAAATCTCACTATCACACAATCGAAATTATTTCCTAAAGAGAATACAAAAAAAAAACAGAAATACAAACTATTATTCTTTTGTTGGATACAATGGCGGTTGGTCTCTCTATTTTTCTCTCTTCTATAGTAGCACCCTTTCTTTCTTTTTTTTCTATTGTTTTGGCTCCTCCAAAATCAAGAAGAAAACAATCAGCGCCCTCTTCTACCGCACACAGCAGCCCACTCTTCCTCTCCTTTTGAAACTAGCCTTTGTACGGCTCTATGTGCGATATATGGTGCTTGCTGTCCTTAAACACAACAGCCCACAAAATTATACTTGTGCCGCCATGTTTGTCTTCTCTTGTCAGTTAGCCTATTTTTTTATACAAGTCAGCCTTGAATTCCAAGCCAAAGGAGATTTCTTATCCTACTCCAAGTAGGTTACGGAAGACCAAAATCAAAAAGAAAAACAATGTCCCCACCTATTTAATTGATCGGTAAAAAAGTCACAATGTCAACAATCTCCACCTTGACTTGCAATCCATCAAATTGCAACAATACGAATCTTCTTTTGAAGGCTTCGTCCAAGCCCCTAAGGGCTATCACAATCTACAAGTGAAACTTAAGTCCAAGCACATCTTGAACTTGAGTATAGGACCTGGTTTAGACAGACTACAATGCTTTTCTATCAGTCCTCTTAGCCACACATCTTTCTCTGTTGGCTCTTTCTTTTTGTAGACTCATCTGCACCATTTAGCCTTCTTTGCCTTGACCAATTCTGTCGATTCGAAGCTTTACCTTTTTGTAGTAACTCCACATCTGTCGGCATGCCATTCTGAACAGACGATGAGTCTCCACTACCAAATGTTAGCAAAAGAAACCATGTCCTCAAATCCATACATCTCTGGTGCTTTGCAATCACGTTTCTCCCTGCCTCTTGCTAAAGAATAAGACACGTTTCTCCCTACCTCTTGCTAAAGAATAAGGCACTTCTCGATGCTCTAAATCTCTTGATGATTCTTCTTCATCACATATATCTGTGAGTGAACGTTGTTCATCAAGCTCCACCTCCACTACATGTTTTCCTTTATGGCTTTCACTCGATGCTTCATTCTCACCCTTTCGTAAAATATAGGCCTCATCAAACACCACGTCTCTACTAACAATCTTCTTCTTTGAGACTAGATCCCAAAGCCACCCCCAGTACCCACTAGGGGTGGCCGAGCCACCCCTAGTATCCACTGGGGGTGATTTCGGCCACCCCCAAATGGCCAAGGAGGTGGCTACGGGCCTACGGCCACCCCCAATTTTTTTTTTTAAAAAAATATATATTTTTTAATCTTTTTAATTTTCTTTTAAAAAAATAATAATAAAAAAATTAATAACATGACACGTGTCAACGTTTGATTGGTGTTGACGTGGCATTCCGTTAAGTTTTGGACGGAATTTTAACGGAGGTACTATTTCCGTCTTTATGAAAACCACATGTGCCTTCTGTGATAAAAATCAAACCCTAAGGAACAAAAAATAAAGATGTCAAAGCCTAGGGGATTTTTTAGTATTTAACCCTTATTTTTATTAATAAGATAGATGTCCTATTTATAGTCTCAGGATCTTTCGAAAGAGATTCTGACCATTAACTGGATATTCTCTAGTCCATAATGGACTGGAGAGGATCCGAATCTAATGCTGGGTTGGTTGGGCTCAATGGGTGTTGGTTTGGGTTCATCTATAAAGCCAACAAGATCGGGAGCATTCATCTTTATTTGTTTGGGTGGTTGGAATAAGTTTGGTTAGATGGGTCAGTAATCATGCTCATGCATCAAGACATGCTTGCAATTTCACATTTTAAAAATAATTATAGAATGCAATAGAATAAAATTAGAGTAAGAAAAATTTTACAATGCTATACACAAGAGCGTTATCATTAATAGTTAATTCGTACCTACCAGAATATATAACTCGGTTGATTGGATCTCTTGACACACAATCTCTCAGGATTAGATTATAGTGTTTATCTTCGTTAAGGATGTACTTTAAAAGAACGAAGACTATGCCTTGTTTGGTTCTCAGAATGTCTAGTTCATTGAAAAAAAAATAGCTACTATTAGGACTAGAAGAGTGTAGAATAAAATAACTATTCATATTCCTTATTTTGGTAACAATACACGTGCAAAAATTATAATTGAATCAAAATTACCTATAATTTTTTTTCAAACTCATATTAATAAAAAAAAAACCTAAAATAAAATGGGTGGCCGACCACCCTCACAGAAGCAATGGGGGTGGCTATTGCCACCCCCGACGACCTGTGGGGTGGCCGAGACCACCCTACAGGAGCTCTGTCGGTGGCCGCAGTCACCCCTGAAGCAAATATGAGTGGCCGTAGCCACCCAAAATGCGACGGGGGTGGTCGTACCACCCTGAACTCTTCGCTGGAATAATGTGTTACCAAACAGAGAAATAGTTATACCTAAAATTAGCAAGACAATTTCAAAGGTATATACGTAAACGAACGGGACTAAATAGAATAACTTAAGTATCAAAATGAATGAGGGCTTCAATATATATATTAAAAAAGTGTTTTTTACCGTACATACCTAAATTGGTAGCTGAAATACATGGTAGGACTCCTTTTTTTTTTGAGGAACATGGTAGGACTCCTGATCTACAGTCAAATTACTAGTAAAATTACATGCTTAGCACTAAGGGACAAGACGGTAATAAACCATTCTAAAAGCCTATGATTTATCTTAAAATTTAAAATGGTTGCCTTTTTCTTTCTTTTCAAATGTTTGTACTTTGTACTCAAGTAACGTGGGGCAATTCTTTTGGCACATCAATGAAATTCCCAAATTGTACGTCTAGCGAAACAGGTATAATCTCATTTTCTTAGAGGCTAGAGATGCTTAAATAATAATAGGCTCAAAATGCTTAAATGCTCGAGGGAATAAAGTTTTCAAAAACATGTGATAATGTAAAAACTGGATTAGACCATTTTAAGCTTCGCACAACTTTCTGATCAATTGATTCAATTCTGTGCCACATCATATGAACTCCAATCAACTCAGCAAAGACTTAATTACCACCTGCAAGTTCTGACGTAAAGTGAAGGATACTATATATTGAACTTAGACACCATTTGTTTTGACGTAAAATAATTTTTAAAAAATATTGTCCATATTTACGAGTGAAACTGTTAATAATAGTCAACGAAAAATATTTTTCGATTTGACTGAAAGAGCCTCTTTAATTTTCGAACAATAATCCGGGACCCCACTGGGCCACCACCCAGACTTTGCTAGGACTCTGTTGCAACCTGGTCGGAGCCCCGCCAGGACTTGGTCATGCCACCACCGGGACTCAACCAGGACCTCGTCGGGCCACCGCTCAAACTTCGTTGGGACCTAACTAGGGCTTGACCGAGAACTTGTCGAGACCCTGACCGCAACCTAGTTGGGACTCCCTGGACCACTATCAAGGCCTGGCTGAGACAACACCAAGACTTGGTTGAGACAACACCAGAACCTGGTCATAATTCGTCGAGACTTCACCGGGACTTGGTGTGGACTCGACGCAACCCAGCCGAGCCACCTTCGGAACCCAATCGGAACTCGCTGGAACCACGCTTGGACCCCGATAGGTAATTTTTAGTTTTTAATAAAAGAATGTATTTATCTTGAAGAATGCTAGGTCTTTTTATTTTTATTTTTTTTAAATTCTAATTTCCAAAAAATGTGTCACAATTCCATTACTATATGCTTCTAATCTGTATTGACTAAAATAATAAATACACATAAAATGGTAACACATAATTTGAGAATTTAATTTTTTAGAAAAAAATTAAAAATCCTTATGCTTTCTCTTATCTCTATTAATTAATAGGATGTTAAATTCATACCTGCCTAGTGCCTGGCCTCCATAATGAGTCTGTGGTACAAGTAAAAGCAAAACGACAAGTTGAAATTCACATGCTAAACTCCTAGACATTATTTTACCTTTAGATGTTTCCTCTTCGAGTTTTTTGTCCTTCATCTAACCC
>NC_081541.1:36945441-36950254 GCF_901000735.1 Corylus avellana | reverse complement strand
TTTTTAATTTTTGGTATTTTTGTTTATTTTATTTTTTTTTAAAAAAAAAAAACAAAAAAAAAAAATCCAAAAAAAAAAAATTTTGGTTAATGTTTCATGTGGAAGTGTGCTTTGTTTAAAGAGTGAGGATAAGCATGAATTTTCCTTTAGGTAATTTTAATGCTACCCTTAGTTGTAGGACACCCGCTTTTTCCAATTATTCTCATCATTTTCACCCACATGGACCATGTTCATACTGCTCTAACCCTTATCATAGTTCAGGTAATTGTCCATCTTGGGGACAATTTTTCAATTTTTCACATGAGCAGATGAACACCAATTTCTCCAGTTTGGGGTCTGAATCAAATTTCAATTGCTACACCCTTGATTGGAGCAACCATTCTAATTTCTCGTGGCAAGCTAATGCTATGGGAAATTATGCTCCCCAATTTGATGAACTGCACCATCCTGAATATCCGCAGTTCGACAACCAATCCTCTACTCCTTCACCCTGCAATTATCCTCCACAAGATTTATCATTGGAAAACACCCTCAAAGAGTTCATACAGTCTAATGGCCAAACCTTGCAAGAGCTTAAAAATGCCACCATGGTCAACTCCCAAGCCAGAAATGAAGTGAAGAATGCAGCCATGGCCAACACTCAAGCAATTGAAAAGTTGGAAGGACAGCTTGGTTATTTAGTTGCTGAACTCACTAGAATAGAGGAAGAAGAGCTTCAAAGTCAGTTGATGGCTGAAAGGCACTACATGATTGATGAGGATGATTCTAGCCATCCTTATCATGAGCATGTCAAAGCCACCACCCCAATTAGGAGAGAGAAAATTGTTGAGGAGACTGTTGATGAGACAAGTCTAGAGGACCCATTGGGAAAGTGCTTTGCTCAATTTGGATGTGACCTAGACCTTGACAAGTTACTTGAGCAAGCTGATGCCTTATTGGACTCCACTCCTAATATGCGAATTGAAAATGGGGAAACCATTGAGATATCATTCCCTAACTCACCCTCATTAGCAGCTGAGCCTTTCATTGTGGGTAACCATGAGGAGAAAGAAAAAGAGGAGCAGGTTGATCACATTGAGCCCCCATCAACTCCAAATCTGTCCAATGACAAGGGAGTGAGTACTGAAGCTCACTCCTTCATCAAAATCCCTCTTGAGACAATTCATGAACCCCAACCTTCAGTTCTTCAATGTCTCAAAGAGCCGTCTCAAAGAGCCGTCTCATGCTAAAATTCTCAAGGATCTATGCACACAAGGTCACAAATCTAGGAACCATGTTCCTAAGAAGATCTTTCGAAGCAAGCAACTAGGCTACCTGAGACGGCAAAACATCCTTCCAGAGGGATATCAAATTCTTAAGAAGAAAGGATGGAAGGGATTGGTTGGACACCCAAATGATCGAGGAATGTGTGGTATTCTTTCTTTCTTTTTATTTTCAGCACTTTATTTTGATTTCTTTTCCTTTTTGTCATTTCATTTTGTGTCATTTTCTTTTTATTTCTATCAGCAATTAATCTTTTGATATTTGTTTCTATGAGAAAATATTGCTGCTAGATTTTGACAGGTGTTTTGGTGTTCAAGTCTGGGGGACGCCTTGGCCTTTGCACACTCGAGTTTCCGCATCCTACGGTATTGTGTCTCTTACTACATTGGGGACAATGTGTCATTTAAGTTTGGGGGTGTGGACAAACACATTGTCTTTTTGTTTGTTTGTGTCTTTTTGTTTGTTTTTATCTGTTTGTTTTGTTTAAAAAAAAAAAAAAAAAAAATTGTGCTATGTTGTTGATTAGTCATGAGTTACATCATTACTGTGGTTTGCATGTCATTAGTGTGTTTAACTTTTTGAACACTACATGTCATTAGAAATCCGAGTCCTTTGACTCATTTGGTGGATTAGAAAGACTTCACATGTCTGAGTTGATTATTACAAGCACACTAGCATAAAGTTTGTGAGGTATGAGATTTGGATTGATTAGGGTGTGCTTTGTGATTTGTAGGATGAAGTGTTGATGAAACCTTGGCTTGAAGATAAAAAAATTAAAAAAAAAAAAAAATTGTCATCATCAGTTTGAGCTTTTCATTGAGTAACCGGATCTCATGCCTCACTAAGCATTGAGTGTTCGCGTAAAAAGATGAGAAATTCAACTTGGTTGACTGTATGGCTAGTTTGGCTTCGTAGCCTTTTTGACTTGAGTAATTAAGCCTTAGGGGTGTTTTACATCTAGTGCCCTAAAACCATCTGGTTTGGGAGTCACTGGCCCAATACTCGTTACATAGGTCAATTAGAAAGCTTAAGGGAGCCGAACATTGCACAGCCTACACAAAAAAAAATATATATATATATATATATATATATATATATATATAAAATAATAATAATAATAAAAAAATGCATGTCTTGATCCAAGCCTTTGGTGTTTTCATTTGTGTAAATTCCTATGAATTTTGAGGTACACCAAACTTTGAGAAAAATTGAAGCCTCTTAACTTTGTGTTAGTCTCACTTTGCACATTTGGAGCTTGTGTTGTCTCAAATTTCCACCTTTGAGTTGAATGATTTGTGGTTGGCTTGATGATTTGATTGTGGTGTTTACTTTGTTAAACCTGCTCATGATATGAGAACCATATGTTTGTATGAAAATTGTGTCTGTCAATGACATAGTGCTAAAAATGTTTGTGGGTATCATTTCTATTAAACCCTCACGAGACTTCACTCGTCCTCTAGGGATGCCTAGGGGTTTAAAAGGCTTGTTGCATACGCTAAATGCAATCGTACATCCCACGAAAGATGGATTTATCTTTTGTTTTCTGTTTTTCCATTCTTGTTTTTAGTTTTGTATTGGTAAGGGACTAGCAATATGTAAGTTTGGGGGTGCTCAAGATTTACATGGAATAATGGTCAAAATGATAACGGGTTCACGAAGGAGAGGTTGTATAGAGCTGTGGCGAAGGCAATGGTGGTCCATATTCTAGCTGCAAGGTCGTCTGACCATAAACCAATCATAGTGGTAGGAAGGGACAAAAATGATGATAGAGGGCCATTTAAGAAAGGGTTCAAGTTTGAGGCATGTTGGTGGCTTGATGAGGAGTATAATCATATTGTTCAAAATGCATGGGGACGTGAAGATGGTGGGTTGAATGCCATACAAACTACTCAGCAAAAACTACATAATTGCCAAGGCGAATTGTCTAGATGGAGTCGCAGGAAATTTGGAGATACAGAAAAAAGGGTGAAGGAAAAAACTAAGAAGTTGGAAGACCTACAATTGTTTGAAGGACCTGCACGCCGAGAAGAGCTACAGCAGATCAAGGGTGAAATTGACTATTTACTGGAACAAGAGGATGTAAAATGGAAACAAAGAGCTAAGTAGAACTGGTTCCACAATGGGGATCATAACACTCCTTTATTCCATGCTTGGGCTACCTATAGAAGAAAGATCAATCATATTAGGCAAACCAAGGATGAGGAGGGTAGGGTGCGGAAGAAATCACAAGAAGTGAGTCAAGCTTTTATTCAATTCTACCAAGGTCTCTTTACGTTAGTAGGTGCACTTGATGTGGAGACATGTTTGGACGAGCTGGAGAGCAAGGTATCTACAATGATGAATGACAATTTGCTGAAAACGTTTACATCAGCTGATGTGAAGGACTGTTGGCCCAGATGCACCCTTTAAAGTCACAGGGTCCAGACAGATTTTCTGCAAGTTTCTACCAAAAATCTTAGGGGATGTTTGTAATGCGGTATGCCATGCAATTCTTGATTTTTTTATATCATGCTAATTTTGTCTCTTCCATCAATGAAACTTATATAGTATTGGTCCCTAAAAAAAAGAACCCCACTCTTGTTATGGAGTTTAGACCTATAAGCCTTTGTAACGTCCTGTATAAACTCATTGCAAAAGTCTTTGCAAATAGAATGAAGAGAGTATAGTCATTAATAATCTCCCCAAGTCAGAGTGCTTTTATTCTAGATAGACTAATATCTGATAATGTAATTGTTGCTTTTGAGGCATTACACACAATGGATACTAGGTTGACTGGAAAAAAAGGGTTATATGGCCTTGAAACTTGATATGAGTAATGCATATGATAGGGTGGAATGGAATTTTCTAGAGGCGATCATGAGGAAGATTGGGTCTGCAGATAGATGGATACAAATGATGATGACGTGTGTTCGTACAGTTTCCTACTCAGTTTTAGTTAATTGGGTTTCATATGGGAAGATCACCCCCTCTAGAGGTATAAGACAAGGAGACCCATTGTCACCTTATCTATTTATTCTCTGTGCGGAAGGTTTGAGTAATCTTTTGAATAAGGCATAAATTGATCGGCAAATTACAGGATTACCACTCACTAGGGGAGGCACTCGATTAAATCATCTCTTCTTTGTGGATGATAGCCTACTATTTTGTAGAGCTACAATATTTGAATGGGCTCGTATCCAAAAGATTCTGGAATTATATGAGAAGGCTTAAGAGCAAAAACTGAACAGAGATAAGACCTTTATTTTCTTCAGTAAGAATACAAAATGGGAGACTAAGTCCCATATTATAGAAGTTGCGGGGGTCGGTTCTGCCAATAGTTATGAGAAATACTTGGGACTTCCATCTCTTATAGGTAGGTCTCGAGTGAGTTCCTTTAATGGAATTAAAAGCAAAATCTGGGAAAGGATTAATGGTTGGAAGGAGAAGTTTCTATCACAAGTAGGGAAAGAAGTGCTTTTGAAGGCCGTTGTTCAAGCAATTCCTACTTAAACCATAAGTGTATTTCAGCTCCCTAAAACGTTATGCAAAGACATCAATTCAATGATGGCAC
>NC_081541.1:36926464-36945341 GCF_901000735.1 Corylus avellana | reverse complement strand
AATGATATCTCAATGGTTTCCCCATTTTCAATTCGCATCTTAGGAGTGGAGTCCAATAAGGCATCAGCTTGCTCAAGTAACTTGTCAAGGTCTAGGTCACATCCAAATTGAGCAAAGCACTTTCCCAATGGGTCCTCTAGACTTGTCTCATCAACAGTCTCCTCAACAATTTTCTCTCTCCTAATTGGGGTGGTGGCTTTGACATGCTCATGATAAGGATTGCTAGAATCATCCTCATCAATCATGTAGTGCCTTTCAACCATCAACTGACTTTGAAGCTCTTCTTCCTCTATTCTAGTGAGTTCAGCAACTAAATAACCAAGCTGTCCATCCAACTTTTCAATTGCTTGAGTGTTGGCCATGGCTGCATTCTTCACTTCATTTATGGCTTGGGAGTTGACCATGGTGGCATTTTTAAGCTCTTGCAAGGTTTGGCCATTAGACTGTATAAACTCTTTGAGGGTGTTTTCCAATGATAAATCTTGTGGAGGATAATTGCAGGGTGAAGGGGTAGAGGATTGGTTGTCGAACTGCGGATATTCAGGATGGTGCAGTTCATCAAATTGGGGAGCATAATTTCCCATAGCATTAGCTTGCCACGAGAAATTAGAATGGTTGCTCCAATCAAGGGTGTAGCAATTGAAATTTGATTCAGACCCCAAACTGGAGAAATTGGTGTTCATCTGCTCATGTGAAAAATTGAAAAATTGTCCCCAAGATGGACAATTACCTGAACTATGATAAGGGTTAGAGCAGTATGAACATGGTCCATGTGGGTGAAAATGATGAGAATAATTGGAAAAAGCGGGTGTCCTACAACTAAGGGTAGCATTAAAATTACCTAAAGGAAAATTCATGCTTATCCTCACTCTTTAAACAAAGCACACTTCCACATGAAACATTAACCAAAATTTTTTTTTGGATTTTTTTTGGATTTTTTGGATATTTTTTTTTTTTTTTTTTTAAATAAAATAAACAAAAATACCAAAAATTAAAAACAACTCAAAACAAAAACTCACAAAACGGACCAAACATAAGTTTGGCAAAATTCAAGGTGCTGGCCCGTTTTGGTGCAGTCTGCGATGGTGCACTCGAGCGCAAGTGATGTGCGATCGAGCGTACATGGGCGAGGGGTGTGCGCGCGCGCGCACCTACGGAAGTGTCGAGCGCAGGCACGCGGGATGCTTGCTGCGTTAGGCTCGAATGTGCTCGAGTGTAGGTGATGTGCGATCAAGTGCTTTGGCAGGGACTAGTTCCTTCGGCAGAGCTGCAACAGAAACAACAAAAACAAACAACTTTTTCTCTTTTTTATTTTTTTATTTTTATTAGTAACTATAAACAGAAACAAATAAAAAAAATAAAAATAAAAGGCAACAAACTGTAAAAAAAAAATAACTAGTAGAAAAATAAAATCAATTTAAACAAAAATCAATTTTCACAAACAAACAAATCCCCGGCAACGGCGCCAAAATTTGATGTACAAATTTAATTGTACTCGCAAGCGCACGAGTCGTGTGCAATATAGTGTGTGTGCAAGTGCGAGGTCGATCCACAGGGAATTGTGTTTGTGAAATTTAATTTTTATCTAAATCAATTATATCTTAACCTAGTTCCGAATGATTTTGACTTTGAAAATAAACTAACATAAACTAAATAAAATAAAAATAATCAAAAGATAAACGACTAAGGTTTTAGAATTCACCTCACCAAATCAAAGCATACATTCTTATGTTTTCATTCATGCATCCGACAAACAATTAAACCCCATATATATGTTCTATTGTTTTTTTATAAACCAATTGAATCATTCGATGAATCCATCTCTATTACAAATCACAAAGAATATCCAATTGAGATCAAATCATCCATTGTATCCGTAAATCACAATGGATATAAGTCTCAATCAAATCATTCGATGTATCCGTTGGATGAAACACAACGAATATCCAACATTTTCACGATTTATAAACAACAATCAATCACAATTTTGTCACACAATTGAACTGGAACGAACATACATTACATTAAACGACGGATTTGTACGAACGAAACATAAAAATATAAAACTCATCAATGGTGAGGCTTCATCTTCAACCTTAGTTGAAGAATTAGCCTCTCATGACAAAAGAAATCATAAAGAAACTAAATTACTTCATTAAAATTAAAAACTTACAAAAGAATTCGAGTTCCAAGCTACAAAAACCCAGAAAACACGGAAAGCGACCAAGAACGGCGCCCCCGGCGCGTCTTCGTCTGATCCCCCTCAATTGTGAGGCTTTAGAGGTCTATTTATAGGGCTTAGGAGAGTCCTAGAAGCCCTAGTAATCCTAGGAATTTCGGAGATTTAAGTCCAAGCCCAATTAGGTTAAAGAAAACCTAAGCCCAAATCGGAATAGGATTCGCCCAGAATTGCGGTCCTATATTGCGGCGTGATTTTGGCCTTGCGGCGCTCCGAATTGGGAAAATTCTATTTCACAATGAATTGTATAAGTTTGAGTTATCTTTCCAATGCCGCTTGAATCACCTCAATCGAATATCTGAGCTGAAAGTTATGGCCAAAATACCTAGACATATTCAGAATCCAATTTTGCATCCAATCCGATTTGACTTCAAATTGAGAAATTTCGAATTAATCCTTTCCTTTATTTGATTAAACTTTAACCATGATTGGTTAAGCTTAACCATATCTTCTAGATCTTCCTAATTTGCCCTTTAAGCTTGGAATTTTTCCAGAAACGCTTTATTTTCTTCCAAAAGCCTATAAAACAAAGAAAATACAAAAAGGAAGTAAAATGGCCTAATTAACCAAAACTAAAGAATTAAAACATGCAAGTTAAGGGCTGAAAATATGAATATTCTAGCACTTATCACCATTGTACCCGAAATCAGCCAACCCGCAAACCTCCAATGCATTTCTAAATTGCCCCATCTGATTGTCTTGCTGAAGAGTTGCCCCAACTTTTTCTTCTTGACATAGTATCTCGTTAAAATCTCCCAAACATAACCAAGGCAGTGGGGAGTAAATCTGGAAATGTTGAAGTAATTCCCATGACTTATTGCGTTTTGTCCAATCTGGATTCCCATAGAAGCTAGTTAATTTCCACTCTCCTTGTTCCCTCAAAGGCATCACTATTGTACTAATATGGCTTCTAGAGAAATTATGAATTTCCAGTTCATCACGTTCCTTCCATAATTCCATAATAGAGCTAACCCACCACTCCTTCCAATCGGATCCACTGTGAACATACCTTCAAATCCCATTCGAAGTCGAACACTTTCCATTCTAGCCTTCTTACACTTTGTTTCCATCAGGAAAACAAAGTGGGGTTTCTTATCCCTTGCCATTTGGCGAAGGTCATGAACAGACCAAGGGTTTCCAAGCCCTCAATATTTCCAGCTTAGAAGAATCATTGGATTTGGCGGGACTACTTAACAGTCTCCGCCATGACAATGCCACTATGTGCCTAATCTTGCTTTGATTTTTTTCCCTTTCTGCACCCCTGTCTCATCCTGATTCTTCCCAAATTTGGATATTTTCTGTTTGTTTCCAGTGAGTATGCCATCCTCCAGTTCTACTCGTATTCCAGATGCACCACGAGCTCTTCTTTTCCATTTATGAATATTTGTTCCATCTACTGACACTCCACTAAATTGAATATTATCCACCTCCGTTAAAGTCACATACCCCTATACATTCTCCACAGTTAAATTGAGAGACCCCTGCGTTGCACTTGTTGGACTAACCACACACTCCATTTGGGCCGGAATTTCTTCATTCAAAAGTGCCTGATGATCTATATGAGCCTTTTTGGAGAGAAGCCCATCATGCACACCATGAACCGGTCCCACAATATCTTCCTGATGCACAACATTAGCCTCCTTAGAGATATTTCTCACTTTAGTAGTTTGCCAGCTGGTATCCTACATGGTTACCTTATCCACATCACCATATACAATTGTTGGAGAGACTTGCTCCCCAAATTTCACATTAGCCACACTCCTTATAACATAGGAACCAGAATCTTCGCCAACTGCCCTACGTAACTACACCCCACGATTTGAAATTCCTGGACTTTCATTGCTCTCCCTGTCATATCGATTTCCAAATGGACCGCTGCTCTGTCCCGCCTCCTCTCGCTGGAATGGTCAGTCGCCAAGTAAGAATCTTTACTACCTCCATTCTAAACCTCAGAATCCTCTACCCAGAGACACACCCCGTTTTTTTGTTCCTTCCACCAAACTTGGTAAATTGTGGTGGGGCTGGGCAACCTTGATTTCCATGAACAATACATCCATAGCTAAAGCAAAATAAGGGGAGTTTTTCATATTTAAATGGTACCCACTTTGATTTTCCACCCAAATCCAATGCTCTTCCTTTATCTAATGGCTTCATGATATCAATTGACACCCTTATCCTGAGGCATCTCCCCCATCCGGCTCCGTCACCTACCACATCTACCTCTTCCAAATTCCCCAACGACTCCCCAATCTTCACTCCAACCCCTTTAGTCAGACATACTAGTGGCATATCATGTAGTTGCACCCATAATGGTGACATAGAGAATTTCATCCGAGAAGGAGGAGTATTTCCTTCTAGTTCATTGATCACCAGAATCTGTCGATCAAAGGACCAAGGTTTGCCCTTCAATACCCTCCTTTTATCCCCATCCTCCTTAAAATTAAAAATCCACAAGTTGTCCTACACTTCTTTGAATATAACCCCTCGCCTTGTACACCATATTTTTGATAGGACTTGTTTGAATGCTTCTTGATTAGTACGCTTTCCATTCCAAATCTTCCTCACCAATCACCTCGTTCCTTTCTCTCTTGCCACTGCAATCTCACCTTCAGATATTTTAATACCATACTGCTCTCCCTCAATGAGAGAAATATTCCCACATAACTCCTCTATCTCCTCCGCCATGAACCCAGTTCCAGTAAGATTCCCCAATAAACCTCCTTCTCAAGAAACCCGATAGGAGACGTTTCCCTCACACCCAGTAGTCTCTCAGAAAGAAACTCTACGGAACACTGGCAGATTTTATATTTTGGCAATGCTTCTCTTAATATTGAAAATGATTAATGGAAATTACATTACATATATGATATATCCCATTAATCTGTTTACCCCATAATTATCTGATAAGGAAAGAGATTAATGAAGCTGAAACCCAAGCATGCATTATTGCAGGAATAAAAGTAGTAAATAATTAACCCAAGCTAGCTCATTCCTACAACATATCCACCACCACATGCGCCCTCTATTTTTTACTCTGATTTTGGATTGTGGATCGTGGTCCCTTTATTTTCCACATTAGGAATTAGGATTGTGGTCCCTCTGTTTTTTACTCTGATTCTTCATGAATAATAGCTGGTTGACGTACACGTTAATTTGATGTACATGTTCCAATGTGCAGGACTTTCTTTTTTTGGCAACAAGCTTCTGAGTTGAAACTATGAATGACTTTCTGTTTTGGGCAACTGTTAGATTAACCAGCTTTTTAATAAATAAAAAGAAAATTGAAAGCGCCTGAGTGAGTAATTTATTTTCATTTTCATTTTAGGCATTTCAGGTTGCATTTTCATTTTCCCTCTTCTCCTCACTCTTCCCGGCTGCTCTCTCTCTCCCCCCACCTTCGGCGAGTACTCTCTAACCTATAGAAATCAGAAACAAAGAAAAATCAGGCTCCTTATCTCCGGTAGCCGGATCTGATGGGGCTACAACTCTCCCAGCTCTGCTGCTCTATCGCCTTCTATCTTCCAGTAAATCTTATTCATATCTCTATGTTTTTAATGTATTTCATGGTGGTTGTCGGATCTAATTGTGTTGATACCCAAAGCTCAATTCATTCATATTCTTCTAGTATTCATAGTAATTTCAAGTGGGGGTTTATCTTCTTGCCTTCAGAGTACACATTGAAAGGGTGGCAACTTATTTTGTACTTGCATACTGCTTTGATAAAATGCTCCACCAATTAACGCTACTAATGCTAAAAGACCAAAAAAATAAATCAGACCAATGTTTTTTAGGGGGGCCTAATTCTCTTCATAAAAATTATAAGCAACAGTTTGCATAGGTTTCATTTGCAGGTGAGTTTTGTCATTAATCATCATCCTAAAAGTTGTAAATCAAATGGTAGTTTTCTAGAGACTTGACATAACAATTTGCAAGGAAAACTCAACTAAAGATCCAAAAAAATTATCCACCAATGAGTCAATCATAGAGGTATAGGGATGCTAATATTCTATATTGATTTGTTACAAAAAGCACAAAGTACAAACTCTTTTTATAAACTTAAAAGGAAGAACATACACAAAGCCCACATGATAGAAACTAATTAAGGACAAAAATATTACATTTACAAACAAAACAAAATTAATCCACTTCCTCCATCTTGCTCTCCTCTGCAGCTTTCTTTGAACCTGCCACTGTGAAAAGTCATGCAACAAAGTCTTTATGTCCCAAAACAAAATTAGTCCACATTTTGGATAGTTCATTTTCAACCAGCCTTGGTGCGGAGCGACCCATCTGGGCAGTTCTTCTTCGTTGTGGGGATGATCCACTATGGTTTGTGCATTTGCCACAGAGAAATCAGCTCAAGGACGCCAGCCCATGGCTTGTTGGACCAGTGCATTCGGGTGGGTGAAGGATTCACCATGCAACACATCATTCGTATGGAACCACACTTTCCTTCACAACACATTTCCTCCACCACTTCAAAAAAAGTTGGCCCATAGGAGGAGCTTTTCTAAAACACCCCACACATCCCTCGCACAGGGGCAGTCCCACAGGATGTGGAAACTGGTTTCTTCATCTAAACCACAGATAGGACACAGAGCATTAGTTATTACCTTTCATTTGCTGAGGTTGGCCTTAGTAGGTAGGATCTCATGGCATGCTCTCTAAATAAAGTTTTTTTCACCCCTCCCCTTCAACTCCCCAATTTTTTTTTTTTTTTTTTTATCCAACTATAAAATTTTCGAATTATCTCATCGCCCACCCTCAACCACGCATTTGGGACAATTGGTACTCACTCATCATGGGCAAATGACTCAAGCAGCATTGGAAGATTTTGAATTTTTTTTTGCCATAGTTTCAGCCTTTCAACTTTTAGGTTTAGGTTAGAGATGAAGGAGGAAGACGATGCAACTTGACCCACAATACCCCTTTATATATTAAACGCAAAGTTTAATTAAGTTTTATTTTTTTGACTTTTTGAATATCACTAACTTAAGTGTACAATTAACAGCCTTCGTCCTCTTACTAGAGTTTCATCAGGATCTCTGTACGGCATCCTCAAGGAAACTGTTGGTGTAGAGGGTTAGTCTCCAATCCTATTAACAGATGTGGAGTGATTGTGGAGTAATCTCTGAACAGAAAGAACTGATGGCAGAACGTGGTGACAATATGGGCAGAGGGGTAAAGCGAACCAAAGGAGAACTGGAGGGGATCACTATCACGGAAGATGATGTAGGTGAGATACGTACACGGGGAGAGAATTGTCTGATAGGCAAGATTTGGGCAGAAAATTTTTTTAACAAAGAGGCATTCAAAGCAGTTATCAGTCGTATCCGGCGTGCCAAAGGGTGTGTCTCCTTTAAGGAAATACAAGAAAATATGTGGATTTTTGAATTCACTGATGTGGAGATCAAGGAGAGAGTGATGGCAGGGAGACCTTGGTCCTTTGAGCGGCAGATCTTGACTCTAAACAAGTTTAACGGACTCGTCCCTCCTACACGTATGGACTTCATGCATTCGCCTTTTTGGGTCCAGGTTCATGACTTGCCTCTTCTTTGCATGTCAAGAGCGGTGGGCACCAAACTCAGAAGATCACTAGGTGACCCGATGGACGTGGATGTAGCGGGCGATGGTGCAGGTTGGGGACGAAGTCTCAGTCTATGGGTATCATTAGACCTTACACAACCTCTTGAGCAAGGAAGAACACTAATCCTGGGAGGCAATTCAGTGTGGGTAAGTCTCAAGTACGAACAAACCCTTCTATTCTGTTTTCACCGCGGTCGAATCCTGCATGGAACAAAAGGGTGTCCCGAGAATTCTAGTAGGAGAGCGAATGTGCTGGAAGGGGAGAAGCAATGGGGACCGAGTCTACGGGCGGAGGAGATGAGGAAAATGGCAGGAAGTGGAATGGTGAAACACGAAATGGCAGCCAGTGCACATGCAACGGTGGCAGAACAGCCGTCAGAAGGCCTCTAAAATTCTTTCACTAGGGATAAGGCAGCGAGCAGTGGGTCCATTGGAAACCCTAGTCGAGTCAGCCCTCCAAAAAAGGAAAGAATCCCTAACTCTTACTCCAAGGAAAAGAATTCCCTAGAAGATACGGCAGAATCTTCGCGATGGTAATGAGGAGGATATTAGGAGGGGATCATGGCAGAAATCTATAGAAATTATTCCGGAGAAAAGGAGCGGACAATATGGGGGAGTTAATGTTGTGAGAGAGAAGTCAAGGGGCAATGATGAGAAGATAACAACACTTTCTGGCAAGGGTCCAACTTTTGCTAAAAAAGTGGGCCATGACTTGGGCCCAATGGAGAATAGAGGGAACACTATTGAACAGGTTCCTACTGTAGGGCCACGGGCTGTAGCATTGGAGGAATATGTTGGGCCGAAAAGAAAGAGGGAAAAATCTCCAGGGCAAGAAATTGAAGGACAGTCATTGGCTGGAACACCAACAGGGAATAGTTTGAGAGTGTGGATGAAAAGAGCAAGGGAAAGTCCAGGAAATGAAAAAATTCAAAGACCCCTGAAGGCTTTATCACAGGATGGAGATGTGGCGATTAGAGTGAATGACAGGAAGCATGACCCAAAAATCATGGGATTGGTGGAGGCTGCAAAGCAGTCCCGCCAACAACCATGATTCTCATTAGTTGGAATTGCCGGGGGCTTGGGAACTCTAAAACAGTTCGTTACCTTTGTCTTCTGGCAATGGAAAAGAAACCCGACCTTTTGTTTCTCATTGAGACAAAAAGGAATCATACAGAAATGGAATGGATTCGTATAAAGCTTGGTTTTTAGGGCTCTTTTGTGGTGGATTCAGTTGGAAGGAGTGGTGGATTAGCATTACTGTGGAGCGAGGACTGTGATTTGACTATTCAAAATTTTTCCCGATGCCATATAAATGCCGTTGTAAAGTTCCGGAGGAAGGAATGGAATGGAAATTTATAGGATTTTACGGTAATCCAGAGCTGGCAAGAAGACATGAGGCATGGAATTTGTTAAAATTTCTCAAAAATCAACCACCAAAGCCTTGGTTTAGTGTGGGAGATTATAATGAGATTGTGAACATGACCGAGAAGCGGGGAGGGGCTGAAAAAAAGGATATTTAAATGGAGCAATTTCGGTCCACGTTGGAGGAATGTAATCTTTGTGACCTAGGCTATGTTGGATCAAAGTTCACGTGGTCAAATGCTAGGGAGGATGGTGGCTTCATGAAAGAATGGTTATATAGGGCCCTAGCAAATATCGAATGGTGTGCTTTGTTTCAAGAGGTGGAAGTGCAAGTATTGGCGGCTAGATCGTCGGATTATAAACCAATAATAGTAAATTTTGCACGTCACAATGGCACCTAGAAATCACCAGGACCAGATGGATATGCTGCCTGCTTTTTTTAGAATTCATGGAGTATAGTTAGTCAAGAAGTTTGTGAGGCGGTCCTCGGTTTCCTAAATGGAGGTAATTTTGATCCAGTTTTAAATCAAACTTATATTGTCTTGATTCCGAAAAAAGAAAAAAGAAACCCTCTTGTGTAACTAAATTCAGACCTATTTGTTTTTGCAATGTAATTTATAAACTTATTGCTAAAACTATTGCAAATAGGATGAAAAAAAGGCTACCTGATATTATTTCTCACTATCAAAGTGCATTTGTACTAGGTAGGTTTATCACTGATAATATATTGGTGGCTTTTGAAGCCTTACATATGATGAATGGAAGAATGAGGGGTCGTAAGGGATACATGGCACTTAAACTGGATATGAGCAAGGCATACGACATAGTGGAATAGGATTTTTGGAAAGGATTATGCTAAAGATGGGTGCAAAAGAGCATGACATGTGTGCGCATGGTGTCATATTTAGTTTTGGTTAAAGGACAGACACACGGTCAAATAACTCCATCGAGGGGCTTGCGGCAAGGAGATCCTCTCTCTCCATACCTCTTTATTTTATGTGTGGACGGCCTAAGCCATATGCTTTGTAAGGCTGAATTGCAAAGAAATATAACAGGTTTGCCCATATCTGGGGGTGGTGTATGACACAATCATTTGTTTTTCGCAGATGATAACTTGCTCCTTTGCAGGGCCAATATTGATGAATGGAATAAAATGCAGGAGATCCTTGAGATGTATGAAAGTTGCTCGGGGCAGAGGCTCAATAGGGAGAAAACGTCGTTATTTTTCAGTAAGAATACCAAGGTGAAAGTTCGGGCTCACTTTAAGGCTTTAGTGGGAGTGAACTCTACCAAAGTTACAAAAAGTACTAAGGTTTCCCTTCATTGATTGGTAAGTCTCGAGTACGGTCTTTCCAAAATATTCAAGGGCATATATGGGACCATATTAATGGATGTAAAGAGAAATCCCTAACACATGGCAGCAAGGAGGTGCTCTTAAAGTCGGTCATTCAAGCAATCCCTACATACACTATGAGTGTATTTAAACTACCAAAGGTTTTATGCAAGCGAATTAATTCGATGATGCAAAGGTCTTGGTAGGGGCATAAAGATAATAATTTAAAGGTAGCTTGGATGGGTTGGGACAAGATGGGTTTGACAAAAGCAAGGGGAGGATTGGGGTATCGTGATTTAGAAAGCTTTAATCAAGCACTTCTAACAAAACAAGGATGGCGGTTAGTTCAAAATCCAAATTCTCTTGTTGCCCAAGTTTTGCAGGCGAAGTATTTTCCGAATGGTACATTTCTGGACACAAATTTGGGGACTAGGCCTTCATTTGCTTGGCGTAGTATTTGGAACGCGAGACAATTGCTACAAGCCAGTTTAGTATGGAGGGTAGGGAACGGTCATTCCATCCACATTTGGGGTGATCGGTGGCTCCCCACACAAAAGACTCATATGGTGCAATCTCCTATTCGCATTCTCGGCTAGGAAGCTAGGGTCAAAGATATTGTGGATGAAAGCACTCGTTGGTGGAATATCCCTCTCATAGAAGAAATCTTTATGAAGGAGGAAGTGAAGGTGGTATGTAATATGGTTATATGCCTTGGGGGACAACAAGATAAACTGATCTAGGAGGGAATGAAGAATGGCATATTTACAATCCGTAGTGCATACCATCTTGCAAAATCCTTGGTGGAAGAGGGGAAAGGCTCATGTTCATCGGAAGAGGGTTATGGTGATACGTGGAGAAGGACATGGGCATTGAAGAGTTCAAGGTTGAGCAGCTTTTTATTTGGAAAGCCTGCCAAAACATACTACCCATAAAAGGAAATCTTTACCGTCGTCATACTACAGGTGATCCATTATGTCCGCTGTGTGAGAGAGAGGAAGAAACACCGGGCCATTTTGTGGGGATGTCCCTCTGCTCAAGATGTCTGGCTAGAATGTAGCAGGTCCTTGCAGAAAAGCCAAAGCAATGAAGTCGATTTTCTCCACCTTTTTGAGCTTCTGTTCGGAAAGCTGGAGGAGAAGGAGGTGCAGCTTTTTGTGGCAGTTGCTCGACAGCTGTGGTATCGCCGGAATTCGGTGGTGTTTGAGGGATTAATGTCTTCACCTGCAGCAGTTATATAGAGAGCGAGAGATCAGATAAATGTTTTTGAGAAGGTGGAGCAGACACAAAAGCAAGGCATTATTATCTCTGACCCTAACCAGTTGGTCATGGACTGGAAGAGACCTCCGGAAAGCTATGTAAAAATAAATTGGGATGCGTCTACCAATTCTAAAGAGGGTTGTATGAGGATGGGCTTGGTAGCCCGGAACCATGATGGTCAGGTCTTGGCCACTTTTTGTGGTAAGAGATCATACTTATGTGATGCGGCGTCTGCAGAAGCTATGGCGATGTGGAAGGCGGTGGAGCTCTGTGAAAGAATGGATTGGTGCAAGATAATACTGGAAGGAGATGCGGCAGAAGTGGTCCAACATTTGTGCAGCATGGAGGTTTGGTGGGGCACTTATGGACCGTTAATTGTAGATGCAAAGCAGCAGTTGAATAGTTTCTTAGATTGGAAGGGGGTGGCACATAGGCTCGCCAAACTAGCTTTGTCCTTGCAGGGAGAGAATTTGTGGGAGGTAGATTACCCCTCATCTATTCAATCTTTTGTACTAGCACAACATCATTCAGCTTAATCAATGAAGTTTTCTTCTATTTCAAAAAAAAAAAAAAAAAAAAAAACCTCAAGTGTACAATTGTTCCCAAGAAGTAGCTCAATCGGTTAGAGACCACATCTCATGAAGCGGTGATCACTAGTTCGTATCACCCTCTTGTGTGAACATGTTACAAAAAAAAAAAAAAAGTGTACAGATGCCTTGTTTGGCTAGGCATGTTTTTGTTTTTGTTTTCAAATTCTTATTTTTTGATTTTCAAAATAATTCTATTTCAGATTTCTATGTGAAAATAAGTTTATAATGTGATAAAAATTGTTTTTGTACTTATTTTTACAATAACTTTTGGTGTAAATCAAAAATGATTGCCAATGATTGGTATTAATCATTGGAGGATCTAACTTATATTGGATTCACAAATAGAGGTTTATCCAACTAAAGTAATATTTAACATATTATTAAAAAAAAAAAAAAAAAAAGGGTTACGGCCACCCCCATCCGGCCAGATGGGGCCCCCATGGCCAAAGGGGATGGCTCGGCCACCCCCAATTTTTTTTTTTTTTTTAATTTAGAAAATACTTCTTTTTTTAATTAAAAAAAAAAAAATTAAGTGGGTGTCACGTGTCAACATTTGATTGGTCCACATGGCTTTCCGTTAAGTCAACTAACGGTCAACTGACGGAGGACTAACTTGGTCTATTATCAAAATCACAGAGACCTCCTATGATAAAAATGAAATTTTAGAGAGAAAAAAATAAAGTTGTGAAACTCCAGGGGGGTCTGAAGTATTTAACCCTTATTTTTATTGTTTTTTAACAAAAATTTTCTATTATTTCAATTTTGTTTAAGAAAGTTTTTGCTATTTGTTTACTTTCACTGTGAACCACAACTTCACTGAGACAGGCTAGCACATGGTAATGGTTAGATCATTACTTTGCATGGGTGTCAGGCAAATGTATGAGCTGTCTGTTGGGCAATTATTTTACCCTTGGGTTTTGGATGCTGAGACACAAAAATTTGGGCTAGCTCAAGATTTCAAGGTGTTCATCTCCATTTTCATTTTCACTTTGAGTTTTGGACTAGAAGGGCCAAACAAGAAATTCACATGGGTTTTAACAAAAAAACCCAAAACAAAACCAAATTTGGCCCAGCCAAACAAGGCCCGGACCACCGTTTTGGGCCTGTGGATTTGGTTGCGAGACCAAACTCTAAATGCTTTCCAAAGTCCAAACCAACTTAAGGCAACTACTTGCAAAAAATAAAAAATAAAAACATTTTTTTGACATAAAAATAAAAATAAAAACTTAAGGCAACTTTAAAAACAAAAGCCTAAAGTATATAAGATTCCAATCAAGAAGGAAATGCCGAGTAAGAGAAGGGCATTGACAATGAAAAATAAAATTATGAATTACGATTTAAACTTCTACGAAACACTGAAACTTTTTTAGTATGCTCCTTTTTTGGTTTTGTTTTGTTTTTGTTCTTGTTTTTGTTTTTTTGTTTGTTTGTTTGTTTGTTTGTTTTTTTTTTTTTTTTTTTTTTTGTTTTTTTTTTTTGTCTAGATTGCTTAGTTAAATTAATTTAGTTTTTGTTACATTTTTTTTAATTGTATGAAATATATAATTGTAATTACCTAAGATTATGGAGAACTTCTTTGAGCTTCAATCAAATTCTAAACAAGCTCGTATCGAGATAAATTTAACAAATATGTCAATAGATCATCGCTTTAAAAAAGAAAATTCTCATTACCATCCTAGTGATATAAACCAAATCCAAGGACAATTGAATAAATAAACTCTAGGGTGACAAAATAAATTAATTATAACTTAGATTTCTATGTTTTAGAAAAAAATTAATTTTTTTGAATTATTTATCTATTTTGTTAGTTATATTTTTTAAAAAATATTTTTAATTAATTTTTGGACAATTTTAATTTTTATGTTCCTAAATAAAAAGATGTATTGACTTCCTGAACCAAAATCTTGGCTCCGCCAATAGTATCTTCAAGAGGCATCCCCACATCTCACTAGAAGCCTGCACTTTGGTAGAGCATTCTGCATGCCTCTGCAACTCCCTATCCTTTGCAATATGATAGGCACTTTTGACAGTAAACACCCCTTGGTTGTGCCCCTCCACATCAATATATAAATCACTCTGGTTGGTACTACTAAGTGGGGTCGATCGACAATATTGCTTTAACCTCGTAAGGAAGAAACAAAGCCTCAATTTACCCCTTTTTCCCCCCAAAGCGTGTCTCTATGACTATCAATGGGTTCACATACCTTCCCCGCGGAGGAGATTGGATGGAAAAAGTTGCAGAATTTGGACCCATTTAGGAATTTGGACACTTTTGACATACCTTCGCCTCATTGCGCTTTCTATGTGAAAGCTGAGTTGGAATTTTTGGTCTATTTATGAAACAAATGGAAAATGCTAAATGTTCTTCTACTGTTCTCTTGGTGTCTTTCCAACTGTGATATGACTTTTAAAATTAACGTTGAATTTGAGATTATTATTATTGACTTTTAATCTATTGGTAATTTTAAAAACCACATCACAGTTGAGAGAATACCAAAAAAACACTAGAAAAACGCCTAACATTTTTCGAAACAAATTAAAAGCCTATGTACGTAAGAAAATGCTTCAGATATCGACATTGGAGCATTAATTATGAGCACAAGGATTCCACCCACAACATATCAATTTCTTTTTTTTCTTTTCTTTTTTCTTTTTAATGAATGAGTCATTAATTTTCAGTTGTTTGGGTCATTGAAACTTTACACAAGCCATTTATTTTTTTACCACTGGAGATTAAAATATTTTACTGATATTTTCTTTACTGTTCGAATTCAAGAAAAAAAAAAAAAAAAAAACCAATATTTTGATTAAATTAATTGTACAGCTTTATGTGTCCAACGAGAACCGGGTTCAGTGACCCGATACTGTACAGTCTGTACTCGAAAGTGGGTCTGAATTTGTTGGGTATGGCTCGTTGCGAAGTTGCTTGTCTGTTCGCAACCACTATTGCCCTTTCCGCGCGTCCTAGGTTTTAGGGGGGGTTGGACGAAGGACAAAAGACTCAAAGAGGAAACATCTGACTAATGTGTGGGTGTTTAGCATGTGAATTTCAACTTGTCCCTTTGCTTTTACTTGTACCACAAACTAATCATGGAGGGGATGCACTAGGCAGGTAAAAATTATGGCCCCCATAATTTTTAATATTTTCTTTAGGTTTCAGTTTTCTAATTTTTTTTATTTATTTATAATTTTATAATTTTTAATAATTTTTTTAGGACAAGGGGCATTTGTATGTGGCAACACGTGTGACGAAAGTATTAAATTGGTATTTTCTCATAAGTCAAGTACCATTTGTTTTAGGATTTGAATCACATGTAAAAAAAATAAAAATGTATTATTAAAAAAGTAATTAATCCTAAATTTTAAGAATAAAGAGCAATTGCAGTTTATGAAACATGACAAATCATAGGCTTTTAGAATGGTTTATTACCGTGTTATCAGTGCTAGCTAGAAGCCTAGGAGCACACCACACGCACCATATGAAGCATGTAATTTCGCTAGTAATTTCACTGTAGATCAGGAGTCCTAGAATGTATTTCAACTACCAATTTGGGTATTTACCGTAAAATTTTATATTAAATTTATATGTTCAGATACATTTTAGGCATTATAAATGTACGTGTATTTTATATGGGGTCTTTTATATTATTTATTCAAATTGCTAATAATTCAAGTGGGTAAATATTGTTGGAAATCCTAATTTTGAAACGACATCCCCTTGTTGTCAAATTTTGGTTTTCTTCAAATCTTTATTAGAGCCTATTTAAAACGGTTTTGAAAATAATTTAAGCCAATTTTTAGTGCTTTGGCTTTTTTTTTTTTTTTTTTTTTTTTTTTTTTTTTTTTTTTTTTTTTTAAGCCCTATATTTTGAAAACATATTAATTTCACATTTCTTTTGAAAACAATGTAAATATAACCTATACTTAATCCAAAACATCATTATGGTATTAAACACCAAAACAATGTGATTTTGGTGAATTTATTATATATATAAAGGGTATGCCGTATGTGGATACGTATAGTAATTTTTACTAATCTCATTCACATCCACATGTACGGATAATGGATAGCAAAATAGCAGATGTGGGAGGTTAATGCTTGTTTTTTTATTTTTTATTTTATTTTTTTGGGGTACAATAATAATCACTTTGGTACCTTTAAAAGCTCAATTTTTAAAATCAGGTATTGAGGGGCTTTATTTTCCACATTATTATTTGTTTTAAAAAACAAGTTCTACATGACAAATGTAGGCAACCCTTCTCTTAATATTGAAAATGATTAATGGAAATTACATTACATATATGATATATCTCATTAATCTGTTTACCCCATAATTATCTGATAAGGAAAGAGATTAATGAAGCTGAAACCCAAGCATGCATTATTGCAGGAATAAAAGTAGTAAATAAATTAACCCAAGCTAGCTCCTTTCTGCAACATATCCAGCACCACATGCGCCTTTTGTTTTTTACTCTAATTCTGGATTGTGGATCGTGGTCCCTTTATTTTCCACATTAGGAATTAGGATTGTGGTTTCTCTGTTTTTTACTCTGATTCTTCATGAATAACAGCTGGTTGACTTACGTGTTAATTTGATAGGTGAAGTCTGTCCCAAAACAGAGACAGAGAGAGAGAATCAACAAACTGCCCCTCCAATCGGCGATCAGCAACTTCTGTGACTGGGATACCGGTATCTTTTCTCTGCATGATCCATACATCTTCTTCTTTCCTCCCACCTTCTTCTTCTTTTTGATGTCTTTCTTGTTGTTTTTTGTTTGTGTTTAGGTGATTGTTCCTTGCACTAGTTTGTTCAAGTCCGTCACCGTCCGACCAAGTTCACTCTCGGGTCTCCCATCACCACCACAAGCTCTCTCCCTCTCTCTCGCTTTGTTTTCGTCAACGACTCACAAGCTCTTGCTCACCCAATCACTCGTCCGTCAGTTTGTCAGTCTCACTCTCACTCTCACGGTAACATCACGATTTCGTAAGTCTTTTCGATTGCAGTTTAACTTAGTGTGTTGCCTGCGATGTGTGGAGTCTAGCATCTGACTAATGTGTGTGGGAGTTTAGCATGTCAACCAGCTCCTGGATTTCTTACAGTTGTCAGGCGAATGCATTTAACGTGAACCAGCTCCTTGATTTCTCACTAAGGTTTTATTTATTTATTTATTTTCAACGGATTGATTGGAGGCATGCAGTAAAAAATGTGAGGACAAACACAAATAATAATAATAATAAAAAATCATAGATAAATATGGTTCAAGTGTTTGACTTTCAAAGTATACAATACTAGCTAATTTAACATCCTATTAATTAATAAAGATAAGAGAAGGCATAAGGATTTTTATTTTTATTTTTTCTCAAAAATTTAATTATCAAATTATGTGTTACCATTTTATGTGTATTTATTGTTTTAGTCAATATAGATTAGAAAAAAAAAAAAAAAAAAAAATTAAAAAACCTAGCATTTCTCATAGTGTACATCTCTTTTACAAAAGAATGCAAACAAAGCCTTCTTCAAGATAAAAACATTCTTATATTAAAAACTAAAAATTCCCTACCGAGTCCAAGCATGGTCCCGACTGGGTCTCGGTGGTAGTTCAATTGGGTCCTAACGAATTCCGATTGGGTTCCGATGGTGGCTTGGTTGGGTCGCATCGAGTCCCAACCAAGTCCCAGTGAAGTCTCAACAAATCCTAATCGGGTCCAAGTGTTGTCCCGACCATGTCCCAACGTTGTCTCGGCCAAGTCCCGATATTGGTCAGGGGAGTCCCAACCACGTCCTGGCGTTATCCTGGCCAGGTCCTAGCGGTTGCTCGGCCAAGTCCCAGCTAGTCCCGACTAGGTCCCAGTTAGGTATCAAAGAGTTCTCGGTTGAGCCCCGGTCAAGTCCCAACGAAGTCTAAGCGGTAGCCTAACGAGGTCCCAATTGAGTCTCGGAGGTGTCCCGGCGGTGGCCTGACCAAGGCCTAGCGGGGTTCCGACCAGGTCTCAACCGAGTCCTGGCAAAGTCTGGTTGGTGGTTCAGCGGGGTCCCGGTGAAGTCATGGCGGGGTCTCGATGACTTTTTTTTTTTATTTAATGTTTCAGAATTTGTTTAATCATAACTTATTTTATTGGTTTCAGAACTAGTGGGTGGTAAGTCTTTGCTAAGTTGATTGGAGTTCATATGGACGTAGCATAGAATTGATCAGAAAGTTGTGTGGAGCTTAAATTGGTCTAATCCAATTTTTACATCATCACATTATCACATGTTTTTGAAAAGTTTATTCCCTTGAGCATTTAAGCATTCCGAGCCTACACTACAAAAATTAATTTTTTTTTTGACTGGGGGTTTTTGACGTGTCAATGGTATTGACACGTCAAAAACCTCTCTTGACGCGTCGTTTTTGACGTTCCTCGACCGTGAAAAGGGTAGGTGTCAAAAAACTGGGGTTTTTGACGTGTCTACAGTGACACGTCAAAAACTTTTGACGTGTCGGGAGTAACACGTCAAAAAAAATATTTTT
>NC_081541.1:36925011-36926364 GCF_901000735.1 Corylus avellana | reverse complement strand
GGAGTTGCTTTTATTAGAATTAATCTTCTATCAGGAGACTTAAGGTGGCCCACATGTTACATATATTACATGTATATAGTATATTATATATAGTTTTTATTAAAAAAAACAAAAAAAACTTTGGGTAATTAAAGTATAGTTAACCACTAAAGGTGAAAAGGTGTTTTATTTTCACCAAGTGTTGTCTCCCTTGATGGAAGGAAGCAACGTAAGATAAGTGGATAGTAGGGGTGTCAAAAATTACCAGGAAACCGGAACCAAAAAACTGGGAAACCGAGAAACCGGGGTCCTAGTTCCGGTTCCAGTTTGAAAAATCCAAAAACCGGGTACCCCGGTTCTGGTACCGGTTTTTACCGAGAATACCGGAACCGGGTTTCCATTTTATTTAATAATATTTATATATTAATATATATATTATATATATTAATATTTTTTACACTTAGGTTTAGGTTTAGGGTATTTTAAAAAATTAAATTTTTATTTCTAAGGCCCAAATAGGCAAAAACATTGATTTTTTTAGGATTTTTGAACTTTTTTAGGTTTATTTTTTAATTATTTGGAACAATCACAACAAAGCCCATTTAATTTAGACAAAGTGACTAAAAGATTTTTTAAAAAATGGGCAACTTATGAAAAGAAATGGGTTTATTTTAGGCCCAATACCTAAAATAAGCCCGGCCTAAAATAAGCCCAAAAACCAATTTTTTAAAAAAAACCGGTTACCAAACCGGGTAAAACCGGAACCGACCGGTAACCGGGACCCCGGTTTCTCAAAATCGAGAACCGGGGTACCCCGGTTCCGGTTCCCGGTTTTAGCCAAAAACTGGAAAACCGAACCGGGTTGACACCCCTAGTGGATAGGGGTCTTGGCCTATATAAAAGACAAGCCTGTGATATCCATCGATCACAACTTTAACGTGAAAAATAGATAGGCCAAAAATCATTATCTATCACTCTCTAACAAAGTGAGGGTTCTAGGATTGCGAATTGAGAGTTCTAAGATTGTGAATTCTACAAACATTCAATGAGTATTCAATTCAAGTGCTTAAACAACAATGGCTAGAGGTTAGTATTTCTTTTATGTTTATATAATTTTCTTCCAAATTCTTTCATTAGTGGTATCAGAGCCAGGTTCTATGCCATGTTGTTTAGTATCAATCTGATGAATTTTAGTAGAATGATTGAATGTTTGTATTAGGACTATGGTTGTTGTGATATTTTTGTTTTGGGTTTCAAGTTTCATAATGGGTATGGTTTCATGGTTTGGCCGGATCTTTAAAATTTAATGTTTGTGATGCTTTAGTGGTTTTAGAAGATTAATCTTGTTTTTTATTGTGCAAAATACTCTATTTT
>NC_081541.1:36917406-36924911 GCF_901000735.1 Corylus avellana | reverse complement strand
GCCTATATAAAAGACAAGCCTATGATATCCATTGATCACATCTTTAACGTGAAAAACATATAGGCCAAAACTCATTATCTATCACTCTCCAACAAAGTGAGGGTTCTAGGATTGCAAATTGAGGGTTCTGGGATTGTGAATTTAGCAAACATTCAACAAGCATTCAATTCAAGTGCTTAAACAACAATGGCCAAAGGTTAGTATTTCTTTTATGTTTATATAATTTTCTCCAAAATTCTTACATTAGTGGTATCAGAGCCTACTTCTGTGCCATGTTGTTTAGTATCAATCTGTTGAATTTTAGTAGAATGATTGAATGTTTGTATTAGGACTACGGTTGTTGTGAGATTTTTGTTTTGGGTTTCAAGTTTCATAATGGGTATGGTTTCATGGTTTGGCCAGATCTTTAAAATTTAATGTTTGTGATGCTTTAGTGGTTTTAGAAGATTAATCTTGCTGTCTTTTATTGTGCAAAATACTCTATTTTTACAACTTTTGGAATCGTTAAAAAAAAAAAAAACAAGATTAAGATTTTCGGCCATGCCATTTTTTTTTTCAATGATGATTTCTTTTCATTGTTTTTGAATACCCATATGTTTCCAAACCCATAAATTAGTAGTCTTGATGATTCCGAACCAAAACCATGTTATAAAATCGGGTTTCAGTGCGAAAATTTGATGAAAAATGAGAAAACCCGTTTTTAGACCCGTTTAGAGTGAGACCCGACCCAGATCCGTTTTTCAGACCCGGCTGAAGGTAGGGGATGAAGTTCCCTACCCGAATGCAGCCCACTCGCGTACTTGGCGCGTCCAATACATGCGCCACTTAAAAAAAAAAAAAAATTCCCTCAACCAATGGGGATTTGCCAGCAGTGGGATTCGAACCCCACAGTACTTGGTTTGGCATAGCCGACTTTACCATCAAGGCATGTGTTGTTTTGGTTTGATATACATTTACTTATTTATATATACAATGTTATGCCATTATGAAATTACAGATTTAATGATGGAAAGTGCCTTTTATTGTGCATTAAGAATAGCCACAGCATCTTAAAACACAATGATGTGAAATTTTTATAATGGCATTTCATATTGCAATTAAGTTGTCATAGTAATTACTTTGCTCTACAGGGAAGTGATCATTTTATATGACTTAATTAGAATAAGACAGTAAAAAAAAAAAGTTATTAGAAAAATTGGATACCTAATACCCACAGGTGCAGGATCTATTTTTCCTTAAGCATTTACAAAATTTACTAGTCTTATTATGAAGATATACAAACAAATCTTATGCATAATGCGATCTTTACCCACAGGGAGATTTTGATTTGTTTATGAATTTGACATTGGTTGATTCATACTATAGTTTGTGTTTATTTCAAAGCGTTAATGCCTATTCTTGGTTATTGCAGCTACTGTTTCATCTGTTTTAAATAATGAATCTTCTCATATTCCATTTTTAAATGGAGATAATTTTTCGGACTGGAAAGACAAAATTCTCTTGACATTAGGGTGCACAGACCTAGACTTTGCATTGCGTGTGGAGGAACCACCCGTGCCCACTGAAACAAGTTCGTTAGTAGAAAAAACTACATATGAAAAGTGGGAGCGGTCAAACCGATTAAGTCTAATGCTCATTAAGTCACATATTAGTAAGAGCATTAGAGGTTCAATTCCTCCATGTGATAAGGTAAAGGACTACTTAAAGGCCATTGAAGAACAATTTGTTAGTTCTGATAAGGCATTAGCTAGCACTCTAATGAACAAGTTGTCAATTATGAAACATGACAAATCTAGGAGTATGCGTGAGCACATAATGGAGATGAGGGACATTGCTGCACAACTTAAGTCCTTAGAAATTGAGATTTCAGAGTCATTCCTTGTCCATTTCATATGGACCATTTAAGATTTCTTACAACACACATAAGGAAAAGTTGTCCATTAATGAAATTCTAACAATGTGTGTACAAGAAGAGGAGAGGTTGAAACATGAAAATTTGGAGAGTGCACATTTTGTGACTCATAAAGAGGGCAAAGGGAAAAAGGGTAAAGGTGCTGAAATTAAATGGAAGAAGAATGGACAAGCATCATTCAAGCCTTATGGAAATAAATATGTATGTTTCTTCTGTAATAAAAAGGGGCACAAAAAGAAGGATTGCCTAAAGTACAAAAAATGGCTCGAGAAAAAGGTTAATCTCAATTCTCTAGTGTGTTATGAATCTAATTTCATAGATACTCATCATAATACATGGTGGATTGATTCGGGTACTACAATTCATGTTGTCAATATCATGTAGGGATTTTTCAGCCTAAGGAAACCGATGGGAAGTGAACAAGGCATCTATTCAGGAAATGGGATGCGTTCGCATGTCGAGGCTATAGGAACCTTTAGACTTATTTTAGAAAATTGATATATTTTAGACCTTGTAAACACCTTTTATGTTCCTTCATTTTCAAAAAAATTAATTTCTGTATCTAAACTAGTACCTTTGGGGTTTGAATTTAATTTTATTGGGTCAAATGTCTATTTGTTTAAAAAATCTACAGATGTTGGCTTAGGAATCTTAGTCAATGGTTTATATAAATTAAATTTAGATCCCATTTATGAACAAAGTCTCTTAACTATGCATGATATTGGCAATAAACGCAACATTATTGATGGGTCATCATCTATGTTATGGCATAGGAGATTGGGACATATCTTCGTAGAGAGAATCAAAAGGCTAATAAATGATGGAGTCCTTAAGGGTCTAGATTTTTCAGATTTTGGTACTTGTGTGGATTGCATAAAGGGAAAGCAAACCAACAAGACTAGTAAAGGTGCCAAGAGGAGTGAAGAAATACTTGGAATCATACACACTGACATCTGTGGACCATTTAGTACCCCATGTTTGAACGGTCAGAGATATTTTATCTCATTTATTGATGACTATTCACGGTTTATGTATCTTTACCTCCTTTTTAATAAATCTGAAGCACTAGATGCTTTCAAAACATATAAAAGGGAAGTGGAAAGACAATTAGAAAAGAAAATTAAGATCGTAAGATCTGATAGGGGTGGAGAATATTATGGTAGATACACAGAGTCTGGGCAAAGACCGGGTCCATTTGCCAATTTTCTCAAAGAAGAAGGGATTATTGCTCAATATACGATGCCGGGTTCACCTTACCAAAACCGCACCCTTATGGATATGGTAAGAAGTATGATTAGCAAGAGTGATCTTCCTTTATTTTTGTGGAGTGAGGTCTTAAAAACTTCTATATATATCTTAAATAGAGTTCCATCTAAGGTTGTTCCCAAAACGCCATTTGAGTTATGGAAAGGATGGAAACCGAGTTTAAGACATTTTCATATATGGGGTTGCCTAGTTGCGGTTAGGGTCTACAATCCACAATTAAAGAAATTGGATCCGAGAACAGTCAGTGGATATTTCATTGGTTATGCAGAAAATTCTAAGGGTTATAGATTTTATTGTCCCTCACATACGCCTAGAATTGTTGAAGCTAGAAATGCAAAATTTATTGAGGCTCTTGACATTAGTGGGAGTAATGTTCCTCAAAAGATAGAGTGGGAGGAAACACGGAATTCAGATACAACATCCGTGAAACAAAATAAGTTGACTATTTTTCAAGAAAATCAACCAGATATCCTTGAAGAACAATCAATTCAAGAACTACCACCACCTCAAGAGGAACATGTCAATGTGGAGTCTGCAAATCAATATCTACATAATGTGGATGAGACTGTAGAATTAAGAAGATCTTCAAGAGTAAGGAGGCTAAGCATTTCTGGTGATTATTATGTATACCTATTAGAATCTGACTTTGATGTCGGACCTAAGGATGACCTTTTTTCATTTTCACATGCCATGAGTGAAGAAAACTCAAAATTTTGGTATAATGCCATGATAGAAGAAATAGAATCTATGGCTAAAAATCAAGTTTGGGAAATTGTCGAGTTACCTAAAGGAGTTAAAGCCATTGGTTGTAAATGGGTTTATAAAACCAAGAAAGACTCAAAAGGTAACATCGATCGATATAAGGCTAGACTTGTAGCTAAGGGATTCACACAAAGAGAAGGTATTGATTACCATGATACTTTCTCTCCAGTTTCTAAAAAGGATTCCTTTGGAATAATCATGGCATTAGTAGCTCATTTTGATTTAGAGCTACATTAGATGGATGTGAAAACGGCTTTCTTTAATGGAAGTCTTGAAGAAGAGGTGTACATGAAACAACCCGAAGGGGTTTTGTTTTGATAAAGGTGATCAATTAGTCTGCAGGTTAAAGAAATCTATATATGGACTAAAACAAGCATCCCGTCAATGGTATTTAAAATTTCACAATGTTATTACTTCATTTGAATTTGCGGAGAACATTGTGGATAATTGCATATACCAAAAATTTAGTGGAAGTAAATTTATTTTCTTAGTCCTATATGTTGATGATATCTTACTTGCAACTAATGATTTGGGTCTACTGCATGACACTAAACAATTTCTTTCCCAAAACTTTGAAATGAAGGATTTAGGTGAAGCCTCTTATGTCTTAGGCATTGAGATTCATAGAGACAGGTCTCAAAAGATGTTAGGTCTGTCTCATAAAGCCTATATTGAAAGAGTTTTGGAAAAATTCAGAATGCATGAATGTAAACCCAATGCGGCACCCCTATTGAAGGGTGATACATTCAATTTAAGTCAATGTCCGAAAAATGTTTTGGAAAAGAAAGAAATGGAAAGTATTCCTTATGCATCTGCTGTTGGCAGTTTAATGTATGCACAGGTTTGTTTAAGACCTGACATTGCATATGAATAGAAATGTTATGAAGATATCAAAGTAATCCTGGAATGGAACACTGGAAGGCTGCTAAAAAGGTTATGAGATATTTACAAGGAACCAAGAATCATATGCTGACTTATAAGAACGTAGATTATCTAGAAGTAGTTGGATATTCAGACTCAGACTTTGCGGGTTGTAAAGACTATAGAAAATCCACTTCGGGATATGTCTTTATGTTGGCAGGAGGTGCTATATCATGGAAGAGCACCAAGCAGACGATAATTGCATCATCTACTATGGAGGCAAAGTTCATAGCATGCTTTGAAGCGACTTCATAGGCAAAATGGTTAAGAAATTTTATCATAGGGCTTCAAGTTATGGATCCAATATCCAAGCCGTTACGAATTTATTGTGATAATTTGGTAGCAGTTTTCTTTTCCAAGAATAACAAAAGTGGGAGCAGAACCAAACATATTGACATAAAGTATCTTGCTATCAGAGAGAGGATTAAGGAACAAGAAGTCTCTATAGAGCATACAAGTACAACTTCTATGATTGCAGATCCCATGACAAAAGGGCTCTCAATAAAGACATTTTCGAAACATGTAGAGAGCTTGGGATTAGTGGCTCATTTTATGCTTGATTAAATTCTTGTTATTTAGAGTACTCGTTCATTGTCAAAACAATGTTTATTTTTGTGCACATAAAGTATTTTCTCCAATACAGTTAGACCAAGAATAACTTATTGGAAGCTATTCATAAAGAATTATACCATATACAGATTTTATTTTTGAAAGATTCATACATTGTAATACATGGAAGGAAATGTTGATATAATAACATAACTGCCATGAGTCGTGTATTGTATCTCTCTTTAAAGCGAAACTAAAGCGTTAGTAGTTTTCAATTTGGCCATATACAGTTTTAGTTACCCAAACAATTTTAAAATGTGTCATGTGAGCCAAGTGGGAGAATATTAGAATTAATCTTCTATCAGGAGACTTAAGGTGGCCTACATGTCACATATATTATATGTCTATAGTATATTATATATAATTTTTATTAAACAAAAAAAAAAACTTTGCGTAATTAAAGTACAGTTAACTACTAAAGGTGAAAAGGTGTTTTATTTTCATCAAGTGTTGTCTCCCTTGATGGAAGGAAGCAACATAAGAGAAGTGGATAGGGGTCTTGGCCTATATAAAAGACAAGCCTGTAATATCCATCGATCACAACTTTAACGTGAAAAATAGATAGGCAAAAAATCCTTATCTATCACTCTCCAACAAAGTGAGGGTTCTAGGATTGCAAATTGAGGGTTTTGAGATTGTGAATTCTACAAACGTTCAACAAGTATTCAATTCAAGTGCTTAAACAACAATGGCCAGAGGTTAGTATTTCTTTTATGTTTATATAATTTTCTCCCAAATTCTTTCAGCTTTTATATAGACTTATAGAGTATTCATTCATTAAAAGGATGGTTATGTAAATTAATGTTATTGGTAAATGCTGAGTGCGTTGGGTTGGGTTCATCTATAAAGCCAACAAGATCGGGAGCATTCAACTTTATTTGTTTGGGTGGTTGGGATAAGTTTTGTTAGATGGGGTTAGTAATCATGTTCAAGCCTCAAGACATGCTTGCAGTTTCACATTTTTAAAATAAAAATAGAATAAATTTTTGAAAGCTAAGCTGAGGTTTTCTGAAAGTGGAATGCTACATTTATTTTGATTTTTTTATATAATTTTTTTTCATATTTATAGAAGGCTTTAATTTTTTTTTAAAAAAAATAGCTCATATTTAATGATACTTTTAAAAATCACATTTGAGTGAAAAAAATTGTGAGTAAATATAGCATTTTTCTTTCAAAAATTAAGACAGTTGTGCCATGTCACTTCACAAAAAAACAAAAAAACAAAAAAGAGATTTGAAAGTTCATTGTAGGCTTGTAGCATCTGCTAGCCGTACACGTCGCAAATTTTTACAGCACATCAAGAACAAGAAGATATATAACGAACAAGAGATAACACATTCCTTTTCCCCTTCTTCACACTGAATAACAAGAAATAACATGCACACATCCGGACATCCCCTTTCCCCTTCCTCCTACTAAATTAAAAAACCAAAAAAAAAAAAAATACAAACAAACAAACATTTTTTTTAAAAAAAAAGAGAGATAAGACACTGTCTTTTTCTCATTCCACCACATTTTCATCCTCAGAAGATGATGCCACATCAGCATTCTGATCCTGATCAGCTTGATCAACAGAAGATAATGCCACTTCATACTCCTCCTCGCTCCCTCTATTACTTCTATGTATATCTTTCTTGTAAAATTTCAGCGTTCTTGCCACCAAAATCAAGGAAAGTATACCTCCAAAAAATGTTGCAATGGCCATATATAATCATAAAAGATAAGCCAAAACATTGCTTTCCCTCGCAATCCTGTGGCTTCCCCATACCCTCCATTCCATGCAACTTCGCTGCCTCTATATGATACAACCTTTTAGTGAGTTGTTGATTTAGCAAGAATAATTCAGATGGACTTGCCAATTGTCCACAATTGAACAATGTGGAGTAGTGTTTAAGGCCAAAGATGTCAGAAATTATGGCCAAAACAAGAGGCAATGGTGCACCAAGTGTAACCCAATGATCACTGACGCCAAATACAATTAAATCTTGAAGGGGAATGTGATAAGAAGCAGGCCAGTGCAGGAGAGAAAAAGAAC
>NC_081541.1:36857840-36917306 GCF_901000735.1 Corylus avellana | reverse complement strand
GGTAAACTGTAATTTTCCCTAATAACAAATTATACATATATAATATGACATAAGTCATAAGTATACAAGTTCACACTAATACAATAATTAAGTACCTAGAGACTTAATTCCAATATATGTTATAAACTTAATAGTCCAGATATGTTATAAATTAGCATTTGAAAGTTAGACTGCCACGATGTTTAGATCTAATTCTTCTAGCTCTAGATCTGTTAGCTCTATGCCTTCCCTACCGGCTGATGTTGTTAATATTGAACATTTCTCTGTTGAAGATGATATTCTTCTAATTTTGCTAAATAGAATATCCCTAAACCTTTTACAAAGGAAGTTTATGCTACTTCTTGGTTAAAATCTACTTTTAAAACTGAATATTCTATTAAAACTGTTGAACAAACCTTTTCTATTTCCAGCAATAATGAAAAATACCAACTGTTTGGTAAAAGATTTATTAATGATTCTTTGGTTAAAGGTTTTAAGTTTTTACATATTGGTTATGTGCAAGTTCCTGTCAAACCATTAACCAGATTAGGTATTAATGCTTCTGTTTTGCTATGTCTTCGTGATACTTGATTTATTAATTTTCAGACTAGTATATTTGGTATGATACAATCTTCTTTATTTAATGGTCCGATCCACTTTGATCCTTTTCCTAACTTGACTCTAGCGTTGAATGATATTCATATTGCTAAAGCTTTGACTTTGAATGTCCTAACCTCTAGTTATGACATGGAAGAAGGTAGCAGACCTCTTGCTATCATCTACCGAATTTATTACAAATTGCTGAAAATAAATCTAAATCCTCAAGCTGTAATCAAGAATTCTTGTAACTCTACTTTGCTAATTCAATGCTCTACCCAAGATACTAATATACGTAGTAAATGATACCACTAATCCTGATTACATCCAATAGTATTTAGTTGGATCTATTAAAATTAGTTTTTTTTTTAATTTAAATCTTTCTAATAAAATAGAAAGACCTTTGATTATGAATGAAAGAAGGAAGTTTTTTGCTGGTTCAACCACCACAAAAGGATTTCCACGAAGAGATAAATACATTGATAAATTCTTTACTAATCCTGATTTGAAACTAAAAGGTGTTTTGACTGATTCACAAGTTTGCTTTGCTTTTTACACTGCTAAACAAACTCCTCCTCCTTCTCATACTGAAGAAGAGAGAGATGTTTCTCTTTCTGCTTCTAATTTTAATGCTCCCCTTTCTCCTACTCATCAATGCAATGTTATACATGCTCTTGTTAAACATTTATTTTCACAAGTTGATTGGCCTACTTTGCAAAAAGATTTTTCTTCAAAAGAAAATCAACAACAAAGGCATGCTTATCATGCTAATTATTCTGAAAAAGAAAAATCCCAAATTAAAATCCAATAGATTGAAAAAATGATTAAATTATAAAAGCATATTTTATTTTTCGATTTTCTCCAAAACTATTATTCCTCTACTAACGTTTTAAATGTTGTTAAAAACCCATTTGTTAAAGAGGATAAAACTATTATCAAAGCAAGTCATCCACCCCTTGAAAATCTTCTTATTCAATGCAAAGGTGCTATTATTAAAGCTTTTCCTTTTAAAACCCCAAAAGATGGTCCTGCTAATCCTGCTACTTTTGAAACGGGCGAAACCCTGTTAGAAAAGATGAGGGACGACCAATTAAGTCTCGAATGCCACACACTATTGGAAACTTTAACACCAAGCATGGCCATGTGAATTCGAGATTTATTGAGAGTATCCTTGGTAGCATTGATTGGATAGAGGCCACCTTCACTCTGACCTTCCAATAGGGTTGGGCCCGTTTGATTGTACTTTATAAAAATAAAAAAAAATTAAAAAAATTTTAAAAAAGGCCAGCTGAAATAAAGAAACAATAATTATATTTACAAAACTGATGATGGACAAGTGGTTGGCAATTGCAGTAGGCCAATGAAAAAATCTAGATAAATGTAAGGTAGCAGTGGGTGTTTGAAAAGAGAGGGAACTAGTATTTTTAATTTGCAAACTCGAGCTGTTACCCACAACAATAGAGTTAGACCCAACATAAGGTTTCAATAAACTAGAGTTTCTTAAGTGCCGGAGGGAGGTGCATATTGGTGACAGTGTCCACAAATTCTAGATAAATGTAAGGTAGCAGTGGATGCTTGAAAAGAGAGATAACCAGCATTTTTAATTTGCAAACCTGAGCCGTTACCCACGGCAATAGAGTCATACCCAACATAAGGTTTAGTAAACTGGAGTTTCTTAAGTGCTGGAGTGAGGTGCATATTGGCGACACTGTCCGCAAACTCTAGATAAATGTAAGGTAGCAATGGGTGTTTGAAAAGAGAGATAACTAGTATTTTTAATTTGCAAACCTGAGCCGTTACCCACGGCAATAGCGTCAGACCCAACATAAGGTTCAATAAACTGGAGTTTCGTAAGTGCTGGAGTGAGGTGCAAATTGGCGGCACTGTTCACAAATCAGGAAGAATCATCATCAGGTTGGGTAGTAGGATGGGTAGCCATTGCAGCTAGTTGTGTTGGAGGGTGACGGCCTTGGTAACCATAGTCCATGCGATGAAAATAATATAGTGCTTGGTGAGTAATCTTGCCACTTATTTGGCAAGGTAGCCGATAATTTGTGGTAGTAGAGGAAGCTTGTGGTGAGGTGCCACGTGACTCAAGAGAAGCTGGAGATGGAGGCTTCCTTGGGTAATTATTGCGGAATGGTGGTCAGCGCTTCTTGGAGAAAGATGAGTTTGGTGATCTATTGCAGAGGAAGGCAACTAACGTGTCGGGCTGAATTTGTTGCTGTTGTGCATGCAGAAGATGCTCAAAAGATAGAAGCTCGGCCTCATGAAACACTGCAAAGGAGACTGGTCCCGCACGTGATGCATAAGAGAAATTGAGCACAAACGGGTTGTAGGCAGAATGAACGCCATTCATTATATAATCGATGAAATCTTGATCAACAACTCGTTGTCCAACAAAAAATAAATCATTGACCAAACGCAGGGCAGAGTCCATGAAGGCAATACACGTTTGGTTATCATGTTTGAGTGTCTGTAATTCACGTCTGATATTGGAAGCCGAGTTCTTGAAAGAGAGGCAAATTGGATAGCCAAAAAATCGCCACACTTCATGAGAGGTGTGGAGGTCATAAACGGTCGACAATACGACTCAGAGAGTGCAGTGTTGACCCAGTCGAGGATGGATTGATCCTTCTTAACCCAAAGGGAATAAGCAGGATTAATAGCTTGCTATTCCTTATCAGAGGAGGCAGAGAGATGTGCTGATGGGCACCGTTCTTTACCATCGACGATACCCATCAACTCATTGGCCGTAAGAACATGCTCAATTTGAGTTAACCTCCGGATGTGGTTACCACCATGATCAAGCTTAACATAAACTAGATGAGACACGTTAGAGAACGTGTATGAAGCAGTCATCCCTGTGGAAGCCATTAGATCGAATAAGCGTAAAGCACATGTACCACCATGATCGAATTTTAGAAAAGTTCTGATACCATGAAATAATGTGAAGGTACTTTTGGTTTGAATACCTTAAAGCACATGTTACTTACGTACCATATATATAGCTTGTACAGTTTGAAATATGAATGATCTTTAAACTAAGTACATATCTAATATAACTAAGAGAGAGCATTTGAACTAGACTAAGAACTATAGTACAAGATAAACTCTTTTACTATGAGATAAAGATTGTCTCCTTCTTGACCGTGACTCATCTTGTGAATTATCTTGTATGTGGCTTTGATTTTTATCTCTAACACATAGAAATCAGTAAATTTCCATTTTAGTGAAACCCCAGCTTCCTGCATATCCACGGGCCTACTTGGTTTATTTTTCCCTTACTGCTTGGTCCCATTTGCCCTCCAGAGCATATGAGATCAATATTATCTTGTTTGCTTTCTTGATCAATATCTTATTTTACGACATTTCTAGACATGATTTTCATTGTTCCTCTAATATATTGTTATATTCTATTCTATGGTTTCCTTTCTTGATCTGTTAATTAGGTTATTTACTTTATTCTAAATCCTATTTTATTTTCTCAAATCATGTTTTATTTGCAAATGAAGACAAAGTCTAAAACCAATACATTTTATTTGTAAAATGCATTAATTTAAGAAATTTTTTTTTAAAAAAAAGACTATTATGAAAAAAGGGACAAAAATACAATGTTATATATGTTTTAAGGAAAAAACTCCGATTTTTTCTTTTTATATAATTAGTACTCTCTTGATTTCTTTCTAGTTTTATATCGTAGTACTATACCCTTCCATGCATGACTTTTAATTGTTCCCTTCAACATACAACATAGAAGTTATTAATTTCATGTCAAGAAAAAAAAAAAGATATTAATTTGAGAAATAAAACCGAAAGAAGATTATTTTGAGAAAGACTTTCAAAAACGAAAATGTTTTTGAAAGAAAAAAATTCCATATTTTTCTATTATTAATATACTCTTAATTTCTTTCTATTTCTCTATATAGCTGATTTTACCTTTTTAGCTACATATATATGGCTTGTCATTATTCTTTAATATATTTTCATATTTTATTCTATAATTTTCTTTTATTGATACATTCACCAACTTAATTATGTCAACTTCTTTAACGTTTCTTGATATATATAATTTTTTGTTAAATTTATTTCTAATTCTCTTTTATTGTCTGAAATCTTTCACTTAAAATTAAGGTTTATTTCAAACTCTTTTTTATTGTCTGAAATCTTTCACCTAATATTAGGGTATTTGCTTAAGAAATATTGCGGCTTATTCTTTGCTATATATATGGCATAAGTCTATATGTGTTTTTCATTCATTTGAGGTTAAAAATTGAAGAGTTTTAGTGGTTTTTCTTTTCTTTTTTATTATTTTCTTTTTCTTTTTCATGCAAAATATGAAATACTCCGCAGCATTCTCTCTCCTTTTGGTGACTTTCCTAGTTTTCTCTTTTGGTATGGTTTCTTCTCCTTCGTACAAATATTATTTATTCTTCAATTTGTTAAAAGAAATTTTTGAAGGGGATTAATTTGGTCAAATTTCGTGCGTATATTAATCAGTGTGTTTAGTGCACAAAAACACTCCTTTTTGTTTATATTCAACAAAGAACTAAGTCTTAGCATTCGTATCAGTGTTTAGGGTTTCATCATCACAACATGATTCCAAACTTTTATAAGTCGAGCCTATTATTTGTCTCTTAAATACAAATTTCCTGCTTAAATTTAAATATCTTTAAATTATATTGTGAGACAGTGTGTATTTAGTTTAATATATACTGTAACCTATTACATACAAATTTGTGGACAAGTGTTCTCTAAGGTGAAAAGTCATGGTGTATATATACATAGGAGAGTTATTCTCTACTCTTAATCTAAAGAGTTGTGTAATATATATATATATATATATATATATATATATATATAAACAACGTTATTTATTTATATAGTTTTTCCTTTAACACCGTAATGAGACTATTATATTTTTCTTGATCTTTTATTTTTTGGTCGTGAATGACAGGAATTGTACCAGGACAAGGCATAGGTGATGGTGACTGCTTTGATTTTCCTAGTTGTACACCCGACAGTTGCGAGGAAAGGTGTGGGTTCGGTCCTATTATTTCATATTGTCGCCTTCCAGACAGATGTTGTTGCCTTCCTCGACCTCCGAAGCTTAGGTTGTGAATTTTATGTATTTCAAGGAGATAGAAAAAATAAATTAAACAAATTGAAAAGGAAAAGAGAGGTCTAGAGGAGGATGCTGTAGCAGTGAAGAAATTGAAATGAATAAAACAATAATATATTAATCCCCACCTCGATTTCATTATCTCCTATCTTGTTGTAATAATTTGCACCTTTTCAATTTTTTTTTTCTTTCAATTATAACATAATTAATTACAAGTTAATGTGATTGCTTATTTTATTTTATTTTATTTTTATTTTTTGAGAAAAAAATGCGATTTCTTTGGAATCATATCAAAAATACAAAGCAAATTGCTCTACATCAAGAATCTCACGAATACATTTGGGGGGTCATAACGCAACACCCTATCCATATTGTTATTGTGAGCTAGACGAGCTAAAACATGAGCCACCATATTGGTGGGTTGGGTTTCCCTCCTAAGTGGAGGATGGCCCAAACTTGTCAAAAACTAGTCAATGTGCGTTTTTATTTATAAACCCATATGGAAAGGCCCATTTCGGAGAGTACGGTTAATAACCCTATCCTTTGCTGCAGCAAAGAGTAATCAGAAAAATTTAAAGAAAAAGAAGAGAGAGCTGCCGCTAGACAGAGAGGGAACGAAAAGAGAGTTTATAGAATTTTTTGTCCAGTCTTGATCAACAGATCAATCAACGAGCATTTGTAATTCGATTGAGCTGAAATTTTGCAGAGATATTCAGGACACATGACTCTTCATTGTGAACGGTGGAGATGAGATTATGAGTACTGTGTATTAGTTTTTAACCCGTAAACAGTAGCCTCAAAACATGACATTAAATAGGAAAGCTAGATCCGGATTCCCTCCAATTGGGGAGAAATTTGAGATTTTTCAATTATTAATCGTGGCCCTTCATTTTTAAATCTAATGGTCTATAAAATCATTTAAACCTTGGTAAAACAAAAGTCATCATTTAATGCATCGGTTATACAAAAACAACTGGCATTTTATAAACCATTGGATTTAAAAGGAAGGGTCACGATTAACAATTGGAGAATCTCCAATTTCTCTTCAATTGAAGGAGATCTCAATTCCGTGCAAACCACGTCTTACGGTCAAAAAGGTGATTTGGCTGCCCCTCGAACTACCCATTTAGCCGCTCCCTACTCTTCTCTTTTTCCTATGTGATGTTGCAGTTTGGATTGTTTATTTAAAATAAATGACTTTGATTAGAGCAAGGGTATGATGCAAAATCTCAATCATATCAATATTAATATTTGACAAAATCTGAACCATTTAACTTGAAAATAATGATAAAATTTTAATATGCTAAAATTTCCTATAAATTGTTGAGAATTTTTTTTTTTTTTTTTTTTTTTTTTTTGCCAAAAATTGTTGAGAATCTTGATCCAATTTAGAATTTTCAAGAATTTGTGAATTTCACCAAATCTTAATAATTTTTTTTTTAATTAAATCATTTGAATTTTTTCATATCAATGTTTGCCGCTCTTTTCTTTTTTATTTGCAATAAAATGAATTATCCTTAACCCAAAAATCCAGCTGGATATCTCTTTTTCATGAAAACCAAACTAGCAGTAGGCTATGATTTTATATGCTCCAAATGATCCATTTATTAACTTTTTATTTTATTTTATCAAAGTTGCAGAATGTGACTAAGATCCTGCAAAATTAGGAATTTAGTTAAATTTTCATTAAAAAATTTTGTTTTGTTTTCATTATTATTATTATTATTATTATTATTTTTGAGGATTGTTATAAACTTAGAATTAATTGTCACTACAAAAATTGCAATTTTTTTTGACTAGCCATTTCTGACGTGTTAGTCACATTAACATGTCAGAGAACTCTTTTGACGTGTCTCAACGGTTAAAAGGGCGGGTGTCAAAAAATTCGAGTTTTTGACGTATGAATTTTCACACGTCAAAAATAAGTTTTTTTTTTTAATTTATATATTTTTTGAATTATTCGGGTATAAATCCAGATTTACGTATTACCCTGATATCCAATATCCAATATATTCAATGCATTCAATCCAATATCCAATACATTCAATTCAATCCAATATCTACATTTACATTATCCAATACATTCAATTCAATCCAATATCTACATTTAAATTATCCAATACATTTAATTCAATTCAATTCAATCCAATTTCTACATTTAAATTAGAGAAATGCTAAAGGCCCAACTTTTTTGCCCAACAAAAGTCCAACTTTTACCCTTTATTTTTTTTCTAAAAAAAAAAAAATGAAAAATGAAAAAAATGCGTATGGGTGAATGGCACGTGGAAAATAAAGCAACTAGGCCCTGGACCACAAGCCACACATGGCCCATGCGTATGGGTGAATGGCACGTGGAAAATAAAGCAACTAGGCCCTGGACCACAAGCCACACATGGCTTAGCATCTACTACTTTATCTGGTATTTTCACTTATTCTTAAGAATAGTAGCAATAAGATTGTTAGAACAGTTTTCCGACACAATGTGAAATGCATGTTTTTCAAGAATCTTCTGCTTGTGTCTTCGTTCTTCCCGCCTTTCACAATGCCTACAAAACCAACACACGGTAAGAGAACTCGGAAGGTTTGGCGAGGTCTCACTTTAATGCCTAAATTAGTCTCTGAAGAAGGGTATGCATAGAATACAAGAATTCAATCTATATCTTTTGTATCTGGTGTAAGGCCTATTTATAAACTTAGGTGAGAAGTCTATTAGGAATTTCTCTCCAAGTTGACCTAGGAGACTTGAGTCCTACTCTTCCAAAGAATAAGAGTATTGGTTGGATACTTCTGGAAGTCCTAGTTGGACCTAGACCGTGACCCATACCCAATTCACCTTGGAGTAGGACTTTGATCCGAATCTCATGAAATGAGACCTAATTTGGAATTCCCGGGTCTTGCTCTTTCCTAGGTTCACAGGTCCATATCCCGGGTTGCACTCATACCTGAGATACTGACCCGGTATGCTGAGTGCATTAAGGTTCCGGGGCTGGATCGTACCTATCAACATATTCGATTAGGCTTGCATCTCCTAAGCCAGACCCATCTCAGGAAGGCACACTCTTTGGTGGATCAGCTATCACCTAGATGCCCTAAGTTCTCTTGATGGGCCGGCAAGGTGGGATTATTCCCAACAAAGATCATATTAACTTGTAATTAGGAGATAATGATATCGAGGTGGGGATGATAAGGAAAAAAAATAGCATTTCTCAGAGTATGTATATTTTTTTTCCTTGTCATATTCAACTCCCATCCAACTTCATATATACTTTTTTTCAAATCTACTATTGAATTTATAGAACTCGTATGTAGGCCATATAAGATAACAGATTTAATGATAAATTTAAAAATAAGGAAAAATAAAGATATTGTAAGTAAAAAGGTAATTAACCCAAGTCATGGTCTTTTCCCATGGTCCCCCCAAAAATATCCTTATTTTTGGGGGGAACACAGATTGAGTTTGGGTTCTTTGGCAGCCAGGGGCGGAGCCAGGATATTGTTCATGAAGGGACAAGATTAATATAAAATAATATAATTCTTTAATACGGTTTATTCAAATATCAACATGGATATTTTCTTAATTAGTACAAGGCATAATTATGTTTATGGTCTCAAACCTTGTGTTTTAAATAACACTAAACAAATTGTGCAAACCAATTTTCTTTGTACTTCAATATATGCATTTTGTTGACAAGACACATTATCAACTAGAGTTAACGAGTAACTATTTAGGGCTCCTAAGAAGCTAATTTTGTTTTTCTTATTAGGAATGATAGGCTTACAAAATGATGTGGCACATCGTTACTGAAACGTGGCCCTTTAGAAGCCTCCCAAGCTGGCATATCTATGCCATTTCATCACTATGGCACCCACACGTTTGCTCCTTTTTCAACCTCCTTTATTTATCTATTATCTTTTTTCGTTTTACCTTCCGCAAGGTAGCACCGCTTCTCTTGCTTATTGTTTTCTTTTAATTTCTTTGGCTTGGCTTGCAACTTCACAGCTGAAATATTTGGTATGTTTTCTTTTAAGCTTCTTTCATTTTATATGCTACATCTCTTTTCTTCTTCTTCTTCTTCTTTCTAGTCTATATGTACGTAAAACCTTATCTCTCTTTGAAACTTGCCTTAATTTACGAAATATGAACATTTATTTGTAAAAAAATTATTGAATTTGTTTTCCATCAATAATTATAAAAAAAAAAAAAAAAGAGTTGCTGATATACCAAACTATTATTTTATTCATTTCAATTTATAGGATCAACACAACACTCTCTAGCTATAGCCCTCCCTTTTCTCATTTTCACTTAATTTAATTTAATTTTTTTTTTCATCTCTTTGAAATGCATCAAATCCACATGCTAAACAACCGGAGGTACAGGCATGCAACAACATCTGTTGGAAAAAGCACAGTACGGCACATAGGGACCGAACCCGCACCTTTCAGCGCAGTTGTTGGGTGTACAACCAAGAAGTTCAAAGCAATAATCAGGATCTTTTGCACGTTTACCACGACCTGGTACAATTCCTGTCATTCACAGCCGAAATATTTGGTATGTAATGAAACTATTATATATATTTTCCTTGACAAAAGGAGGAACAAAATGGAGATCATTTTCACTATTAAGACTTTTTTATGAAAAACAATCATTTATTTATTTTGGATGGAGAATATCTTTAGGAATATTTTAACGATAATATTAACATGGCCGGACCAAGGACATTTTGAAAAATTTATGGAAGATAGGGATATTATTTTAAGAACGAAGGTTTAACTTGGGTTTCTTGAATCTTATGAATTGATGGTCAAATTCTCTACTTTTGTTATAGGAAATTATGCATAGGATACAGAATCAACCATCAGAGATTTGTGGGACATTGACTCAACCAATATTTGGGGAGACATGGACAATAGTTTTCCATAGTATCTTTCAAGTTAACAATAGTTTTTTGGGTAAAGTACATATACTCTTCTTAAACTACCACTCAATTGACAATGTCAACCCCAAACTTTCAATTGTGACAACGTCTATTTTGACTTGATAACCTTTTTTTTTTTTTTTTTTGGTCGAATGACAGGAATCATTCCAGGACAAGTTGGCGATGGTTTATTTATTTATTTGTTTATTTTATTAAGGTATCCTAGTTAATTTCATCTATGGCCCAACCCTAGCTTAATACCCCCTCCACTACTAGACGTGGGCTTTGCCTAGGTGGAGTGGCTCCAAAGGGCAGGTAGCACTCAAGGGGATTAGAAGTACTTGAGACCTTGAGGGAGCACACCTCAAGATTCCAAACTCTTCACCAACTGAGCCAACCCCATGCATGGTGGTGATGGTTTTTGCTTTGATCTTCTTGGTTGTTTGAGTAGAATTTGCATGGCCAGGTGCAGCATGTTTGGTGTTATAATTATTCCATATTGTCTGAATCCAAACACATGTTGTTGCCAATTAACCTCGACCTCCAATTGTTTAGCTTGTGAATTTTAGGGATTTCAAGTTGATGAAAAAAAATAATAATAAAGTGAAAAAAAAAAAAAAAAAAAAGGAGTGCTAAAGAGTGGTTTAGCGAATAAATTTAAATGAATAAAGTAATACTTTGGTAGTATCATCAGCTTCTTCCCTTCCCGTTTCTTTTTGTCCTTTTCTTTGTTTCTTTTTAATAATCATCAATGGAAAACAAATTTTAGAATTTTCTTCAAATAAATGTTCAATCTCAAATTATTTGTAAGAGTAACTACAAAACGCTCCTCAATAAACATTCCTCCTACCAACTATTAACTACCATTCTCAATTTCGTTATCTTCTAATATAGCCAAAATAAAAAATAAAAAATAAAAAATTTGCTATTCCCTCTTAGTATGTAGTTTTGCTCCTCCATTTAAAAGGAAGCTAAAGTAAAAAAGTACGGAAACAAATGCTAGCTAATTCCTTAAAAACTTTGAGAGAGGGAGAACAAGCTATATCACCCAAGTAGAAAGTCATGAGGACTTTTTAATATAAATTTTAGGCGAAGATTACCATCCATGAGCATATTAGGATTTATTTGCCCATGATAATTATGGGTCATGGGAGAGAGACAAAGTCTAAAATGAAAGAACTCTTAATTAAATACAAAAATATAAACAAATAGCGGATATAAAATAAAATACAAGGATTTTACGTGGTTTGGTCTATGACCTATGTCCACCGAATAAAACTCAAATGGTTACAATTTGCTTTTATTCCGTGATGAGTTTACAGTACAAGACACTCTATTTATAGAGGTTACACATTAAATATAATCTTACTCAAATCTCTTAGTTTAGAGTGATTTAATCTCACCCAATACATGTTTTTCGCTCGTTTTGTGAAGATAGTGGATGTGTGCAACTTAAGATGCGCTTATTCTTTACTATATAAATGAGAACCGCAAGCGCTTCCTCAAGTTTGACTGAGCCATAACTTGAACCAGCCCTACCAAAGTATCAATAGAAATCCAAGATGGCTAATACTAATCAGGTATATGTGTGGATTCTTCATTGCGGAGATTCGAACCCACGCCCTGACCACTTGAGAACTTCCTTGGGCCATTGAACCACAACCATTGATGATACCTCCTCCACTTGTTTAGCTTGTAAAAATTATGGATTTCAAGGAGATGAAAAAAAAAAAAAAAAAAAAAATCTACATAAAGTGAAGAGGAAGGGATACAGAGTGTTGTGGCAAATAAATTGAAATAAATAAAACAAGGCTTTGGTACTATTAGCAACATTTTTTATTTTTTATTTTTTATAATCATTGATGGAAAACAAATTTAATAACATTTTACGAATAAATGTTCAGTCTTAAATTATTTGTAATAACTAATAGCCCTAAAGAAACATTCCTACTACCAATTGAGTTATTAATAAGTGGGAGAATGAGAGAAGAACCAAGAGAGAAAATTAAGCATTTTTTTTTTTTTTTTTGAATTAGGACTAAAATGGACCTACAATATTTTAAAAAGTGTAATAGTTCAAAGTTTATAGTTGGTATGCTACCTTTCTTTATCCTTGTTTTTCTTCTAATTTATCAGGTTCACTAATCAAAGTAAGATCGCAATCTATTGAACTTAGGCACCGTTTGTTTTGACGTAAAATAATTTCTAAATAATATTGTCAATATTTTTACGAGTGAAATTGTCAATAATAGTCAACGAAAAATATTTTTCGATTTGATTGAAAAAGCCTCTTTAATTTTCGAACAATGATTTCCATTTTTGAATTGTAAACCATTTTTCGAGTTTCAATATCTCATTCTCAAAATCGACAAACCCAGTCGGGATGTCATCAAGTCCCCGCCACGACTTCTCCGGGACCCCATTGGGCTGCCACTTAGACTTTGCTAGGACTCTGTTGCGACTTGGTCAGAACTCCGCCAGGATTTGGTCACGCCACCACCGGGACTCAATCGGAACCTCGTCTGGCCACCACTCAAACTTCATTGGGACCTAACCGGGGCTTGACCGAGAACTCGTTGAGGCCTGACCGCAACCTAGTCGGGACTCCCTGGACCACTATCGGGACCTGACTGAGACAACGCCAAGACTTGGTCGGGACAACATCGGGACCCAGTCAGGATTTGTCGAGACTTCACCGGGACTTGGTGTGGACTCGACGCGTCCCAGCCAAGCCACCTTCGGGACCCAATCGGAACTCGTTGGGACCATGCTTGTACCCGGTAGGTAATTTTTAGTTTTTAATAAAAGAATGTATTTATCTTGAAGAATGCTAGGTCTTTTTATTTTTATTTTTTTAAAATCTGGTTTCCAAAAAATGTTTCACAATTCCATTACTATATGCTTCTAATCTATATAGACTAAAATAATAAATACACATAAAATGGTAACACATAATTTGAGAATTTAATTTTTTAGAAAAAAATTAAAAATCCTTATGCTTTCTCTTATCTTTATTAATTAATAGGATGTTAATTTCGTACCTGCCTAGTGCCTGGCCTCCATAGTGAGTCTGTGGTACAAGTAAAAGCAAAGCTACAAGTTGAAATTCACATGCTAAACTCCCAGACATTATTTTACCTTTAGATGTTTCCTCTTTAAGTCATTTGTCCTTCATCTAACCCCCTAAGAACAATAGGCTATGGCTACTCTTCAATTTCTAAAAGCAAAAAAATTTTAAGATAAAAAATACATATATTATAAGGTATCGACTCCCGCCCATAATAATTTTGACCTCTGCCAATAACAATTTATGGCTCGGTTCCTGCTCTACATCATTTTAAGCTAATGAATTCTTCTGCTTTTCCCCATCTTCTGTTGTTTTTGTTTTTTTTTTTTTTTTTGGTTAAAAAAAAAATAATGAATCTTACAACTATTCAGGTGGGAGGTTTACGAGGTAGGGTAGATGGATATATTAATGGGATTCTTGGCCTTCTGACTTTATTCACCAAAGTTAATGAACTCTTTCCATTTTAGGAAGGTTCTTCACGGGACCATTGCTTTTATTTTGTTTTTTTAATGAAATAATGGAAGACGACCGGCAAAACAACAAATGAAATCTCTCTGTCCATTTCTTCAATAAATGCCTCCCATCAATATGTATCAGATGTAGGTCCACTAAGCTTTCCAAAAACTGGACCAGTGGATGGGAATAATGAACGTTGAAGTAATTATTATTTTTTTAAAAAAAAATTCTTTAAGCAAAAATTGGATTTCAACTTATATTATTAGCTCTTTTAAGTTCTGAAATTATTTATGACGACCCTACGCTATTATCAACAATAGCTTTTGGCCTCACTGATAATGCGAGGACTTATCCACAACAACTTGTCGTTGGTAAAAGTCATAAATGATACTTAAAGACTTTTAGCAAGGACATTACTTTTTTTTTTTTTTTTTTTTTTAGTGAGTCAAAATTTATTAATTTATCTGCTGAAATAAAAATCATAAGTATGGTGCATCTTATCCATACCATTCAAATTATTTAGTAGGATAAAGATGATTAATTTATCAATTAAAAACGACAGTTATAATGATTAAATCAGCCACAAATTAGTGAGCTTAAGTTTGTCAGTTGAAAATTTTAAGAGAAAATTATACTTTACGTCCTAAAGTTTTATGTAATTTTCAATTTAACTTTCAATGGTTCAAAAATTATAATGCACCCCATCAAAGTTTCAAAAATTTTCAATGTTGCCCATTTGTTAACTATTTCCGTCCAATTTAACTGAAAATTGGTCATGTGTCAAGCACGTGTATTTTTTTTTGTCTTAAATTTCTAAAATTGTCCCATATATTTTAACAAATTTTAAAAAATACCCTCAAATCAAACCAAAATAATAATAATAAATAATAAATACCCTTGGGTTGCCGGCCATTTGGGGGTGGGCGAGCCACCCCCTTTGGTCACTTGGGGATGGCAGAGCCACCCTTTAGGGGTGGTTTCGGCCACCCCCATTTGGGTCCTTGGGGGTGGTCCTGTAGCACCCCAGATTTTTTAAAGTCTTATTTTAGAGATATTAAATTGATGCTATGATTATATCAATATTCATATTAGGTAATGGCATTTACTTTGAGGTTGAGATATTTATTGATGATATTTGGTAATAATATTTATTCTTGAGGAATTTATTAGATCTTATGAATATTATTGGAATGAATATTGATTTGAGGTTATTATATCATGATGATGATTTTATATTGATTATTTTATTGGGAGATTTAAGAGATATGATAATTGATGATTGATTGGTATAATTTGGAGTATGATTGTAATAATTGGTGAAATAATAGGATAGTAAATGGTAGGTATAAGGATGGTAGAATAAGAAGGTAGAATAGTATAGGTAGAATAGTATAGGGTTGGTAGAATAGTATAGGGTTGGTAGAATAGTATAGGGTTGGTAGAATAGTATAGGGTTGGTGAAATAGTATAGGGTTGGTGAAATAGTATTTGATTTTCTCCTATAAATAGAGCTCTTCTCCTTCAGTATTTTCACCACTCATCTCCTCTCCCATCTCTTGCATATATTCTTCCTTCTTCCGCTTTTTACTCGGTCTTTCTTCTTTCTAAGAGTGTTTACTCAGAACAGAGAGAGAAAGGGCGAGACCAAGCGCTACAAGAAAGAAAGAACACAAGAGAAACCGAGAGTGAGATGGAAATTTAAGACAGAGAGCTAAAGAGGAAGAAAGAGAGTTTAGGCGAGAGAGAGAGAGAGAGAGAGAGAGAAAGTCAGTGAAGGGATTGTTATGGGTATGGACCAACTGCCGCAAAACGGGTTTCAAGTAATTACCTTTGATGATCCATTCATGTAATCCACTGTAAGTATTCTTACTTACTGAGTATGATATTGATATCCAATAATACGGATTTTTGTAGTTTTATAACTTGTCTAGCATTTTGCTATATATGATTCAACAATGATTTATATTGTCGGAAATCAATTGACTCACTACTTCACAGTTTTTTGTAGTGCTTGCAGGAATGGAAAATCAAGGTAATTATGCAGTTGTGATTAGAGATTCATATTGAGATGTACAGAGATTCCAAGTTGGTTAAGTTTTGTCTAGAATTTAGACTGTCGGATAGATTTGTATAAATGCCTTGTACGACATAGCTTTGGGTATTTTTGTATAAAGAAAAGTATTTTAACAGTATTTTTTTGTATTGATAATTACAGTTTTTCCGCTATATTAGGATGTTACAGGTCCGCCACCCCTCATGGGTCGTGGCGACTAGAGTCCATCTCCTTAAAGTTATATAAAAAGAGAAGTAATGCCAGAAGGAGGACTAGAGTTTTATTTATGCCCCTTTAACTGTGAGATAACTTTTAAAATTACAATTGAATTTGAGATGATTATTATTAAATTGTGATTATTTTAAAAGTTTTACGAGAACACAATGAGAACTCTAATTCTTCTAGCATTACTCACAGTTTACTTCTAAGTTCTCACTCCCTGGCGTGGCAATGAAAATCACCAATGAATGCTATATATACTTTTATTTATAATTTCATTCAAATATAATTTTTGCTGCCACGCTAGAGAATAAGGATTTGGAAGTAAATAGTTAGAAGAATGAGCATTTATTAGTTTTTTTTTTTTTTTTTTTTTAATCAAATGCGGGAAAAGGTTACAAGGGAGGATCATTCCCACTCTTGATCCTAATAGAAGAGAGAATGGGAGATCCTATGGGAATGCTTCCGGAGCATTTATTAGTTATTAAAAATAGTTTAAGACTGAACATTTATTTGTAAAAAATTCTTGAATTTGTTTTTCGTCAATAATTTTTTTTTTAAAAAATTGTTATAGTACCAAAGCATTATTTTATTAATTTCAATTTATCCGCTACAGCATTCTCTAGCCCTCCCTTTTCATTTTCACTTTATTTAATTTTTTTTTTTTTTTTTCCATATCCTTGAAATCCATAAAATTCACAAGCTAAACAACTTGTGTAGAACCAAGAAGTTCAAAGCAAGCACGAGCGCCTTTACCATTACCTTGTCCGGCCTGGTACAATTCAGGATTACACCGTAAAATAAATAAAAAACAAAGAAATGAGTAAAAACGTATATGCACCCCTGAGATTGATGAAGATATTTTCGTTTACAGAAGTGAGTTGTTGACTTTTTCAAAGCTCATAATAAAAAGTGCGTTTTTTTTTTCCAACCTTTAAAAACTCATAAATATGTTTTAATTTTCGACAGTTGGCTGACTAAGAAAAGATGCAGAGCATGAGAGTTACTTAATGGGAGTAGTCACGGGTCTAATATGAACTGGCAAGGGAGACATGGGACCACGCCCAGGAGAGATGGACGTTGGTGACGCAAGAGATGAGGACACCGGAGCCAGTGACGGAGGTCGGAGGAGATTGCAGGGAGCCAGCTGGGAGCACAGTACGTGTATATATATATATATATATACAGTTGTTTTAGTAAATTTTACGCTGTGGACCATGTATATTCCAGCCTTGTGTAAATGTTGTATTATGTTCTGCTTATTGGATTTTGCTCTCACAACAAAGATAAGCTGAGGTTTTCTGAAAGCCCAATGCTACATTTATTTTGATTTTTTTATATAATTTTTTTCATATTTAAATGTGGTTTTTAAAATTATTATTAGATTAAAATTTAAAAAAAAATTTCATATTTAATAATATTTATTTCATATTTAATGATAGTTTTAAAAGTCACATGAGTGAAAAAAATTGTGAAAACAATTGAGTGTAAATGTAGCATTATTTTTTCAAAAATTAAGATAATTGTGCCATGTCACTTAACAAAAAAAAAAAGAAAAAACTGCTAGCCGTACACGTTGCAAATTTTTACAGCACATCAGGAACAAAAGATATATAATGAACAAGAGATATATAACACATCCCCTTTCCCCTTCTTCATACCGAATAACATTAAAAAAATAAAAAATAAAATGAAAATAAAAATAAATAAAAAAAAGAGAGAGATAACATACACACATCGAGACATCCCTTTTCCCTTCCTCCGACTGAATTAATAATAATAAAAGAAAAAAACATTAAAAAAAGAGAGATAACACACTCTGTACTAGACTTGTTATATGCTTGTCTACTAATTAATCACCGTCTTTTTTTCTCATTCCACCCCAACTTCATCATCAGAAGATGATGCCACGTCAGCCTCCCGATCCTCATCACCTTGATTAGTAGAAGATAATGTCACCTTAGTCTCTTTTTCGCTGTATGTAACTTTTGTAAAATTTATTGTCACCAAAATCAAGGAAATAATACCTAAAAAAGAATGTTGCAATGACCATAAACATAAAAGATTGTTCTTTCCTTGATTTTGGCGGCAAGAACGCTAGAATTTTACAAGAGTTATATATACTATAGAGGTGGCAAGGAAGAGACTGAGGTGGCACTATCTTCTACTAATCAAGGTGATGAGGATCGGGAGGCTGACGTAGCATCATCTTCTGATGATGAAGTTGTGGTGGAATGAGAAAAAAGACAATGATCAGCAGACAAGCGTATATTTCACAAAAAAAAAAAAAAAAAAAAAAAAGTAATGAAGATCGGGAGGCTGATGATGCCAAGATGATGAAGTTGCAATGGCCATAATCATAAAAGATAAGCGAAAGCATTGCTTTCCCTTGCAATCCCATGGCTGGAGTAGAATGAAAAAATAACGCCCCACCTGAAGTGGCCGGCCATGATGAGAAAAGCTGCGAACATCTGATCTGCCTCTTGCCACCATTCGGCCTTTGACTCAACCATTTCTACCCATGAGCAGAGTTACCGTGAGAGTGAGAAACTCACAAAAGAGTGCTTGGGTGAGTAAGAGCTTGTGGGGAACATTTTAGCAGAGTTACCGTGAGAGTGAGAAACTCACAAAAGAGTGTATAGGTGAGCAAGAGATTGTGGGGAAGAGAAAAACAAAGAGAGGGAGAGGGAGAGGGAGAGATCGAGCTTCTGGGCGATGGGAGACCAGATTACCATAGTATCTTTATTATTAGGTGAGCAAGAGTTTGTGGGGAAGAGAAAAACAAAGAGGGGGAGGGGGAGAGGGAGAGATCGAGCTTCTGGTGGCGATGGGAGACCAGATTACCATAGTGTCTTTATATAAGCATTTGGCGGCCAGATGACCATAGTGTCCTTGTGGTGGGATATTGTAATAATGGAAGGATGGTTAATTATGTAAATTTGTTATCTGCTTCTGCTTTTGAGCTTTTTTTGTTTATTTTGTTTATTTTTGGTAACAAACAACTGCATTATTTGTCATCTGGGAATTCTGAAGGAAGGAATATATATATGTTGGGTGTCCGTGGGATGCCCCCAGCTCCTTTCACGTGGGTACGTTTCAATAAATAAATAATATAAAAGACTCCATATAGAATTCACGTGCATATGTATAATGTCTAAAATTTATTTGAAGATATGAATTTCATATAAAATTTTACAGCACATACCCAAATCGGTAGCTGAAATATATGGTAGGACTCCTGATCTACAGTGAAATTACTAGTGAAATTATATGATTAGCAATGAGGGACAACATGGTAATAAATCAGTCTGAAAGTGTATGATTTGTCATGTTTGCACATAGGCTTTTGGCACATGTTTCTGTTCCTTTCTTTTTCAAATGCTTGTACTCAAGTATCTAGCCTTGGGCAATTCTTTTGGCACATCAATGAAATTCCCAAATTGTACGTCCAGCCAAACAGGTATAATCGCTAGAGATGCTTAAATAATAATAGGCTCAGAATGCTTAAATGCTCAAGGGAATAAAGTTTTCAAAAACATGCGATGACTTAACAACTGGATTAGACCATTTCAAACATTAACACACTGTACATTAATAATGGGCTCAGAATGCTTGAAGAAGGCTTTGATTGCATTCTTTTGTAAAAGAAATGTACAATATGAGAATTGAGAAATGCTAGGATTTTTAATTTTAATTTTTTTTTTTCTAAAAATATGGTTTCCAAAATTATAAATCCTTATTTATGCCTTCTCTTATCTTTATTAATTAATTAATAGGATGTTAAATTAGTATTATTGTATATATACTTTGAAAGTCAAACAGTACTTGAACCATATTTTATGTATGATTTTATTTGTGTTTGTCCTCACATTTTTTACTGCCTCCAATCGAGATAAATCCAGGAGATGGTTCACGTTAAATGCATTTGCGTGACAACTGTAAGAACAGGTGGAGCAGGCTTTAGTTTTACATGAAAGCAGCTGTACGTGAAACCAGTTTTTAGATTCAAGTGAATTCAGAGTCTCATTTATTTTATATTTTCACCTACTCTTTCAAATTCTTACCTGCCTGTCTGCCCTCCATAATTAGTGTGTGGTACAAGTAAAAGCAAATGGACAGGTAATTGAAATTCACATGCTAAACTCCCACACGTAATCCATTATTGTAGCTTTAGTCAAATGTTTCCTCTTTCAGTCTTTTGTCCTTCATCCAACCCCCCCACAAACCTAGGACGGAAACGGCAATAGTGGTTGCGGAGTATTAAATGCCACAAACAAAAAAGCCATGCTCTATCTCTTAACCAATCTTTCTCTGCCATACAACACAAGCAACTTCGCACCACCATACTCGACATATTCGGACCCACTTTCGGGTACAGTTGCGGGTCACTGAACTCGGTTCTTCTTGGACACATAAAACCGTACAATTAATTTAATATGAGATCAAAATATTGGTTTTTTTTTTTTTTTTTCTTGAATTTGAACATTGTCTTCACAATTTATCTTTTTTTTTAAAAAAATAAATAAATAATAATAATAATAATAAATACTTTAGGTATTAAGCCCCACTTATTTAGGTTAGTTTGAGTCCGTATGTAAAAAAGTATTAAAATATTAAATTAATTATTTTTTTATAAGTTTAAACTATGACTGCACATACAGATACAAATGCAATTATTAGTCATATTTGCATTTGCATCCGCATCATAAAATTATTATCCACATTGATATGGTTATTATTCGCTATCCTCATAATTTTAAGTAATGGGTTCATTTTAGTCTTTTGAGCAAGGCATATTTTAAACAATTTTGAAATAGTTTGGGGCCATACTTGTGTAGTATATTATGATCACCGAAACGACGTTGTTTTGGTGAATTTAATATATAAATATATTATATAAGGATAGTGATTTTTACTATCTGCATTTGCAGGTGTGAATAGTTGTAGATATTATTTGCCCATATGTAACGCCCTAATTTAAACTTTCTTCTTCATTGAACTCTATCTCCATAATTTACCTATTATTTAAATTAAATATTGTGAAAACTTCACTTACACCTCTTAAGGTATAAGTGGCATTACAATCATAATGTCAAGGTTTAAAATTTTGTAATGTTGATAACTCATGTTTACCCTTTTTAATTTCACTAATTTTTTTTTGTTAAATTACCCCTTAAAAAAAACGAAAAATTAAAAAAACAAATTCTGAAAACTCTTCAGGTGGGTCACTCTAAAGTCTAAACCCACGGCCAAGCCATTGGACAGTTCAAGGCTTATATATACTCCATTTTTATGTCATGCATATAATAATTCATAGTAAAAGTCTAAAACCTTTATCTTAGCAGTCTGACCGATAACATTTTTTATTTTTACTCTATTCGAAAGTCTAAATTAGGTTTTATTTTTAAATTTTGAGAAATCCAATTATACTGTGACACATTACTTTATAACATTTATTTGTAAGTCTACTATTTTTCGAAACTATTTTAGGATAACATCGACAAATCAATTCATTTCAACATTCAATATTTGGTAAACAAAATAACCATGTGTTTGCACAAAAAAAAAAAAAAAAAACACCCTAGCAATATAATTAGTTTAAAACTCGTATAAAAAAGAAAAAAATGTTAGCATTTAGTTAAGTAACTAATCAATCAGCCTACATTGATTTCTTGAGCAGCATGGAGAAGATGATGAAGCGAACTAGTGAGGAAGGAGATGAAACTGGTGGCCATCGTTGCAAGACAGATATGGCATAGAAGCAAAATTAGCTCGATCTCCCTGAGTCCCTAGGGCAGGATAAAGTATAGAGTGATGAGTTCCCACCCTTTAGGCATGACATTGTATCCACCGACAAAGCTGATTATTAATCTGGAGTTCCAATTCAAAAAAAAAAAAAAAGAAAAGAAAACTAATCAATCAGCCTCATCATTATTTACAATAATGCCCTATTATAAACTAACCAACCAATTTTTTCCTAGTTGCGATTTCTTCAGAGAATTAATTAAATGCAAGTGTCATGAATACGTCAAAGAAATTAGTGCTATAAACCTATAATTTATGCCTTTCGTACGTACTTACTCTCACCAACCTGCTCTTTATTTTTGCAAAAATATTGCTCAAAATATTTGAAATAAAAAATGTAAAAGGTATATTTTTTTAGCCTCTACAAATTCATTTCCCATGCCCTTGTCTGCCCGCCATACTCCTTCCATACTATTTTGTTGAACTTTTGAACTTCTCATTAGAATTTATTGGAAAAAAATTACATTTAAAAAAAAAAAAAGAAAAAAGAAGAAGTAGAAGAAGAGGTTTACAGTAAAAAATATGTTCATGAACAGTTAAAATACTCGATTTGAATTTTAACTTTTAAAGGAATGAAGCCAAATTTTTTCATCCATTTGTCAAAAATTTCGTCAAGTAGGCAAACCAAATTTCTCTTTAGAATCACGCGGATCAACAAACTAAATTTATCTAACTATTTTTCTTAGGAATGAAAAGACAGTTCTTGTAACAAATTGAAAAAACTGCCCTTATTTTTTGACTGTTTTTTTTTAAAAAGGTTTCAATTACCTAGGTAGCAAATTAACAATATATTATTATATATAACTAGATAATAGAAACTATAGTACATTTATAATGTGAGCAAGTTATAAATATATATAATATATAGTTATACTTGTACAAGAAAAAATAATCTAGATTGGCTACTCTGTTGGGATGCTCTACTAGTTAGTACGTTACTATTAACATATAACGCACACGCATATATAATAATATAAATAACATATATAAAAATATTGAGTAACCTATTGTTAATTATATTTACTGAGTTGCTTTATTTACTTAGTTTATATTAATTAACTAGATAATATGTTAGTTTATGAACTCACTAGTTTTTTTTTTTTTTGAATTGAGATTTCATTATCGCAGCAAAAAAGCTTAAAGTTCCATGGCTACAATATGACGAATACATTCGGGACCTCATCCCATCACACTTGGGCCTCTCCAACTATATTAACCCATATTTGGCCAACATATGAGCACCCACATTAGCAGTTCGTCTTGCATGGCTCATCTGCCATTCGTGCATGCTATTTAAGAGAGTGTTGGCATCATTTATAACGGTTTCATGCCTACTCCAGCAGTTTTTTTTTTAAGTAGAAATACGTTCTCATTGATATAAAACTTAAGAGGATAGAGCGGAATACTCCATCCTAATAATATCAGTGATACAATCAGGAATAGTAAATAACCACTAAGTGGTTACATTATTTTTTACAGCCATCTTCGATAGAGTATGAGCCGCTTTATTTCCATCTCGACAAATAAAAGTCATCTGCCATTGGGGGATTGATTTTAGCTCAAATTTTGTATCCTCTAGTACCATTCCGAATGGGCTCCAGTCTTCTTATGATCGATTTATTCCATCTACCACAAGCTTCGAATCGCCCTCAAAGTGGATCCTTTGGAAACCCAAGGTTCTACATAAGTCAATTGCCATCAAAACTGCACCTGCTTCAGCCACTGTCGGATCAAGAGTGCTCGAGAAGGTTTTACACTGAGCAGCAACAACCAGGCCCATCTTGTCCCGCAACACAGCTCCATAACCCACCCTTCCCGTCCCTTTTTCGATAGAGGCGTCCCAGTTCAGTTTCAACCAACCCGGGGTAGGAACTCTCCATTTCGAGCAAGCTTCCATCATTCTCCCACTTCTGTGTATGGTACTGAATTGCAGCGAATCAGCATAAGTTGCTGCAACAAGTGACGCACTCTACGCCAGTGCATTAGGAGTCATGAATGTCCCCCCATGCACGACCGTGTTTTGCCTCAGCCACAACCGTCGAGTAATACCTACAAATTGAATTATTTCCTCCGGCTTACATTTCTTAAAAACTTCATCCACAATTTCAAAAAAGCTTGTTCCATAGCTTGAGCTTTTTTGTAATTTAATGCTTCCCACACACCAAACTTCCCTCGCCGAAGGGCATTCCCACAGAATATGCAGCGCTGTTTCCTCCTCTAATCCACAAATAGGGCATAGTGGATCATCAATAATTTTCCTCCGTTGCAGATTTTTCTTGGTAGGAAGAATTTCGTGGCAAGCTCGCCACAAGAAATTCTTTTCTACGTTTGGTACTCGCAATTCCCATATCTTTCTCCAAATTGAATAGTGTCCCTTGGCAGAAGAGCTCTCAGCCAGCCCTTTTGTTTCCAATTCCTTCTGGATATAATAAGTAGATCGAACAGAAAACAAGCCATTTTTTGTTCCTCGCCAAAAACACACATCTTCTTTATTAGAATGGCTAACTGGTAATGAAAGAATTAACTGCACTTCCTCTTCAGAAAATAAAATTTCCAGCAACTAGGTCTTCCACCAACGTGTGTCTGCGTCAATAATTTCACTGACCTTGGCATCTGGACGATGGCAAAACAGGTGGAGAAAGAATCTTGAAAGTGGAAGGGCGAGGAACCCATCGATCTTTCCAAATGCGGACTGTCATCCCATTCTCTATCCGCCACATCAAACCCTCCTTTAAAAAAGCCTGAGAGCTGTGAATGCTCCACCACACATAAGATGGGTGATGACCGAGGGAGGAGTCTAAAAAATTCTGCCCCCTATAATATTTGGCTCCCATTATACGAGCTGTCAAACTAGTCGGCTGTTTCCAAAGACGCCATGCTTGCTTTGCCAACAAAGCTTTGTTAAAACTTCTTAGGTCTCGGTATCCCATTCCGCCATCGCTCTTAGACAAACCCAAAGGACTCTAGCTCATCCAATGTATCTTTGACTTGTCTTAATGCCCCCACCAAAATTGTTGCATTAAAGAATTTATCTCTGAACACAACATTTTTGGTAAGAGAAAAATATTCATACCATAGGTTGGTATAGCTTGAATGACAGCCTTAAGCAAAATTTCCTTTTCTGGTTGAGATAGAAATTTGATTTTCCAATCCTATAGCCTCTTCCAAACTCTATCTTTTAGCTTCTTGAAAGCCGCCATTCGAGATTTTCCCACCAACGCTGGTAGACCCAAATAGGTGTCGTAATGTTGTGTGACTAGGATTCCTGCCGCCTCAACAATCTCCTCTCGGGTAACTGATGGGGTGTTTTTGCTGAAAAATATAGCCGTTTTATTACAATTTAGCCGTTGTCCCGAGGCTTCTTCATACTTCTATAATAGAGATGTCAAATTATTCCATTGTGTAAGAGAGCTCCTGGAAAAAAGTAAACTGTCATCTGCGAAGAAAAGATGACTAATTCGCGGCCCGAACTTCGACGTAGGAACCCCCATAAGAGCTCCCTCCATGTTTGCTTTATCCACCAAAACACTCAGGGCCTCTGCACAAATAATAAACAGATATGGTGAAATTGGATCCCCTTGTCGCAAACCCCTCGATGGAGTAATATTCCCACATGGTTGCCCATTCACCAAACAGAACATTTAACCGATGTCACACACATCATGATTAAATCAATCAACTGAGGAGCAAAACCCATCCGTCTCATCACACCCTCCAAAAACCTCCACTCTACCCGGTCATAAGCCTTACTCATATCCAATTTTACTGCCATGAATCTTTTTTTCCCCGACAACCTTGTGTGCATCGTGTGCAAGGTTTCATAGGCGGCAATTATATTGTCAGTAATTAATCGCTCAGGAATGAAGGCACTCTGAGTGTGTGATATGATATTAGGCAATATCTTCTTCAATCTATTAGCTAGGACCTTTGAAACCAATTTATATAGAACGTTACACAAGCTAATAGGCCTAAATTCTGTAACACATGATGGGTTTTCCACCTTAGGAATTAAAACTATATTTGTCATGTTCAAACAAGATGGCATAACTCCGGAATTAAGGACATCAAAAATAGCCCGACTAACCTCATCACCCATTACCTCCCAATGGTTTTGAAAAAAATCCAGCAATTAGGCCATCAGGTCCCGGGGCCTTTCAAGGTGCCATTTGTTTGAGTGCCAAATCAACCTTCGCTTTTGTAAAAACTTTCAACAAATTTTCGTTCATCTCCTCGGTAACTCTTTGTTTTAAAGGCTGAATACACTCCCCCATATCTCCTACAGGTCCAGCAAAAAATAAATTAGTAAAATAATTCACAAATGCTACCTGTATAGTCTCCGAAGAGTCCCACGTGGCTCCCAACTCATCACTGATTTTGGAAATCAGATTTGTTTTGCCTCGTTGGTTGGCACACGCGTGATAGAATTTAGTGTTGCGATCTCCCTGCATTAGCCAATTCGCCTTGGCCCTTTGTTTCCACATCATATCCTCTTGATCCAAGAGAGATTCAAGGTCTTGCTGAATTGTTTTAAGTTCTCTTTCAGCCCGTGGGAAAACAGTGCCCTGTGCTGCATTTAATTTTTTTTTTTTAGCCGTTTTATGGCTGCTGGTACCGAGCCATGTGCTCTCCTTCTCCACCTGGAGATGCTGTCTTTGCAACTAGACAGCTTCTCCCCCAGCCGATGCCAAGTGTCACCCACTCCTGAGGATGTATTCCAAGCTGTTGAGAAAGCTTCTTGGTACCCCTTATCTGTAATCTAGCAGGCTTCAAACTAGAAATTCCTCCACTTCGGTTGATTGTTGCGCTGCCCCAATAATTGTACCACCAAAACTGCATGATCGGAGCTAGTCATCACCTTGACTGCAACTTTAGCATCTGGGTAAATCTCTCTCCACCCTGAGTTAGCCAACCCTCTATCCAATCTCTCCTTAATAAACTCCTGACCTTCTCGACAATTGGTCCACGTATATTTGGCCCCTTTATACCCTAAATCAGTGAGTTCACAAAATTCCAAAGCGGATTGGAAACTACGTATTTGGGCATTTGACTTAACCCCTCCACCCCATTTTTCTGACATGGACACCACTTCGTTAAAATCCCCCACACATAGCCATGGTTCCAGAGATAGGCTAGCTAAATGGCGTAAAATATCCCAAGCCTCACACCATTTGTTGACATCCGGATGACCATAAAAACCCGTAAACTTCCATTGTTTATTGAAGGTTGGGTCCTTCAATATACCATTGATATGCCGACGACTATAATTCTGTATGTCAACCATATTCTCCCCATTCCATAACAAAGCCAAGCCACCACTTTTTCTGACACAATCTACGGCAAAGACATATTTGAAGCCCAATTTAATTCAAATAAACTCCATTTTTTCTTTCCGTGCTTTGGTTTCCATGAAGAAAACCATAAAGGGACACTTCTCCTTTACCAAAAGGCATAGGTCTCAAATTGTCCGAAGGTTCCCAAGCCCTCGGCAGTTCCAGCTTAGGATTCTCATTGCGGTCGGCAGGGCTGTTCAATAGCCGCCGCCATCCCCGATCCATTTTTAGAAATTGCTAAACCTCCCTTGCAAACCATTGTATCAGACTCCACCAAATTAATATCTCCCTTTGAGGTACGTTTTTTCCTTTTCTCCTCTGTCTGTCTAGACTAGGTTTCTAACAGCTTATCAAAAACTCCACAGTCTTTCTTTTTCATGTTTCACTTCTCTGGGCTGTCAACAGAATGCATCTGATTCCCCTTGATGGACCTTGCAACTTCAGAAATAAAGGGGCCCATATAACTAGTTGGGCTTCTTGAAAATATTTCCTTGTCTAGGATATATTCCTTCTGCCGTTTAGTAACATGATCTTCCTTGGCCCATATTTCCCCATACAAAGAGGCATCATCATTAGCTTTTTTGTCATGCTGGCTTTCCTTGTGAGAATTCCGTGAAACCTCCTCCCAAAAAATTGATTTTCCATAAAATTCTCCCGTATCTTTATTTGTGACAACTGCTCCCATATCTTTTTTTAGAAAAATCAGAATCTCCATTATTTCCTCCACACTCCTCACCATCAATTTTGTAGTTCTCTCCTTGATTTTCGCCAGAGTAACTGTTTTTTCCATAACGAGCTTGATGTTTCCCATCTCCCGGAGATTCGCCGGCAGCACCTCCCCTACCGCCGTTTCGATAAGAACTTCTTGCAAAACTGCCTTGTTATAGGTTGCATGGCCAGGTCCCTTCTTCGCCGAAAAGCAGTTGTTGCTTCGCTCAGTTCTCCTAGTGGGTGAAGGGGCTCGCATCCATGGCCCATATTGATCTGGCTTCTACTGCCGGAAATTACTCCTCCGAGGACATCCCAACTGTCCATGACAAATAGCCCCACATTGATAGCAAAATTTTGGTAAACACTCATACTAAAATTTAATTAGATGAACATTTCTTTCGATGTTAATCTTCTTACCTCGCTGAAGAGGTTTTGCAAGATCCATGAGGATTTGACTCAGACGAATTCCCCCTCACCCCATACCCCTTTCATCTGTATCCACCGCCTCAATCATCCCCATAGAGGCTCCAATCTTTCGGCCAATCTCCCTTCCCATGCAAGCTAGTGGTAGGTTGATCATCCGCACCCAAAAGGCTGCCTTATTGAAAGTGAATTGTGATGGTGATTTTGTGCCATCAAAATCCTTAAGAAGAAAAAGGTTCCCTTCGAAAACCCACGTTCTCCCCTCCATCACCCTTTCTTTATCCTTGGGATCTCCAAATTCAATCAGGAACAAGTTCTGCCCAAGGACATTGAAAGTGAATCTGTCTGACAATTTCCACCATTGCATGAGAGATGTTTGAATCGGCTCTCTACTAATCAAACGGTCTGCCACCAACTTAGCCAAAGCACAGGATTTACCCAACGTTTCTCCTTCTATCAACTCCTCTCTCTGAAAAGAAATCTCCATGTCCTCATCCTCCGTCAATGACAGATTCTCCCACAGCATGGCTAGATCTTCCGCCATTTAGAATCAATGAAATCAACAATACTATATTCTTTCACAGGCGTAACCTGGAAAATCAATACCTTCTCATTTAGAGTTGTCTAGAGAGAAAACTTCACATGCATGTGCAATTTCCAATAGGAAAAGTCCTACTCCAGCAATTAGCTTCATTCTTCAGAGCTGTTACAACCTTCAAGCAATCTCCCTCCAAAATCACTTTCGAGAGACCCATAGCTGCACAACCTTCCACTGTCATCCACGCCGCAATGGCCTCCGCTGTGGTCGGGTCTGTGACGTTTGGTCTTATGTCTACCATAGACGCCACTACCCCACCTGCATGGTCACACACTATGGAACCAATCCCCATTCTTTTCCTCTCAACATCAATGGCGGCATCCCAATTAATTTTGAGATAACCATATTTGGTTTGCACCATGTCATTGTAGCTGGAACTATCAGTTTGGTACTAGTAGTCCTATGCCCCTGCTCCGCTTTGCCAAAATTTTCAATCTGTGACTTTGCCGTATTGGTAATGATTTTTGGCGCTGAAAAATCACCCCTAAAAACCATTTTGTTTCGCCTCAGCCATATTAGATGAGCCACTACAGTCACCCTCTCTAGCTTTTCTGCATCTAGTTTCTCCACCAAACTCATGAAGATATTTGCAAAGCCTACTACCATACTAGGGCACTTTTGAACTTTGTTGCTACACACCGCCCATACGTCCCGGGCTGTTTCACAATTCCACAACGTGTGTTCCACTGTCTCCTCCTCTTGTCCACACATTGGGCATAATGCATCCTCCGCAATTCCCTTCTTATGGAGATTGAGTTTTGTTGGGAGGATCTTATTACAAACCTTCCAAATAAACATTTTCACAACTGGAGTCACCCTCAACTTCCACACAGACTTCCAAAGATCGGAAATTGCATCAGGGTTTGAGCTGCTACCTTTTCTATCTTCATGCTATTCTTTGCTATATGATAGGCACTTCTCACTGAAAATTTCCCATTTTTCATCCCCACCCAAACCAAACGATCTTATTGTCTTTGTGGACATATTGGGATGTTGCAAGCGAGAATGGCTTCTTCCGGAGTGAGCAACTCATTTAACAGGAGAGTGTTCCACCAATTGGTATCTGGGTCAATGAGTGAACTCACCTTTGCTTCTCAATCAAGAATCCGTACAGGTGCTTGGATCTCATAGGTGGATGGTGATGGGATCCACCTGTCTCCCCATATTCTAATAGATTGTCCATCTCCTACTCACCAAATCAAGCCTTCATTTAGCAAACTTTTGGCATTAATTCCAGATGCTTCGCCATGCTTAGGAAGGGTTTCGTCCTAACTCGGAATTGAGGAAACAGCCATTCGGGTAATACTTCTAGTGAAACACTTTAGCTACCAAGGTCTCTGAATACTGCAGCAGACGCCACCCTCTTTTTACTAATAAAGCCAGATTGAAGCTTTCAATGTCCCGATAACCCATCCCTCCTTTTTTTTTTGCCCTTCCCTACCTCTCTTAACTCATCCAAGCAATCCTTGTCTCCTTGTCTTTTTGCCCCCACTAGAAATTGGACATCAAGAAATTTATATCCTTGCAAATTGTTTTAGGCAACTAGAACACACTCATGGTATATGTTGGAATGGCTTGGCTAAACAACCTTTAGAAGGACCTCATTCCCTGCTTGTGATAAGAACTTTTCTTTCCAACCTTGATCCGACCCCACATTTTTCCTCTAAGCCCAGAGAAAGCTTTCAATTTTGATCTTCCAATCATCGCCGACAAGCCAAGATATTTCTCATAGCAAGTTGTGGAACTGACCCCTGCCACTGCAAGAATATGCTCTTTTGTCCCCCCCTTGGTGTTTCTACTAAAAAATATGGACGTCTTCTCCCGGTTTAGCTTTTACCCAGATGCAAATTCATACATTCTTAAGATCTCTGGAATGTTCACCTATTCCATAATGTTAGCTTTGTAGAAAAGGAGGCTATCATCCACAAAGAAGAGATGGTTTAATCTCATTCCTCCTTGGACAATTGGAAGCCCCAAAATCCTCCCATCACATTCGGCCTTCTGGAGTAAAGAGCTGAGTCCTTCGGCGCATAAAAAGAAGAAATATGGCGATAAAGGATCCCCTTATCTTATCCCTCTAGTTGGAGTGATATTCCCAAACGGCTGCCCATTAATAAGAACTGAGTAGGTTACTGTACGGATGCAAGTCATAAATAGATTTACCCATCTGTTGTTAAACCCAATTTTCTTCATAACCACCTCAAAAAATTCACATTCAACCCTGTCATATGATTTACTCATGTCCAATTTCAACACCATATAGCCCTCCCTCCCCTTCATCCGGCCACTCATTGTATGCAAAGCTTCAAAGGCAACTAGGATATTATCAGTGATGAGTCTCCCAGGAATCAACACACTCTGGTTCGGAGACGAAACACTCATTACTTTTATGAACTAACTAGTACTAGATTGTGGTAGCATGTAGATGAACAAATTATTTGTAAAGCTTATAGGTCATTCAATGTACATGGTTTAGTATGAGCGACTCATGGTATGTTGTAGTGATAGTGGGGAGCATTTTCTTCATAGCAGTCTAGGGGTGTCAACCCGGTCCGGTTTTTCAGTTTTTGGCCAAAACTGGAACCGGAACCGGGGTACCCTGGTTCTCGGTTTTGGGAAACCGGAACCAGAACCGGGACCCTGGTTAACCGAGGTCCCGGTTATCGGCCGGTTCCGGTAACCGATTTTTGAAGAAAATTAGTTTTTGAGGCTTATTTTAAGTATTGGGCCTAAAATAAGCCCATTATTTTTTTCATAAGTTAGCTCATTTTTTTTTAAAAAAAATCTATTAATCTTTTTGTCTAAATTAAAAAGGCTTTATTGTGATTGTTCCAAATAATTAAAAAATAAACCTAAAAAAGCCCAAAAATCCTAAAAAGTCAATGTTTTTGCCTATATGGGCCTTAGAAATAAAAATTCAAATTTTTTAAAATACCCTAAAAATCATTTTAAATTAGGTACATAAAGAAAACATTAAAACAATAAAAAGTAAAAAACAAGTTTGTAAACAAACCAACATGCACAAGAAATAAATACCCCTTACTACAACAATTCAAAACCCAAAAAAATAAAAAATAAAACAAGTATTTAAATAATCGACCAACCAAAAGAAATACACTTACAATAAAAATAGTTCACAAACATATTACAAAGACAATATTACGCAAGCTTCAAAAATCATCAAATCATCCAGCATGTCACACAAGCTTTAGAAATCTTCTAGCTATATCCTGTGAATAAAACAACAAACAAAGTTAAAAATGGTTAATATTAAAATCATGGCATTTTACTATCATAATATATAAAATGTCAAACTATGAAAACATAGTAAATAATAAAAAGTAATGAATTTATAATCATTTAGTTACCGGGCTCATCATAGCTTTCCATTCCCATAAACTTCTGCAGCTCCTCAATGTTATTTGGGTAGCCCTTTAACCGGTCTTGTGTGCAAATCAAGGCCTCAATTGCAAGTGGAGATAATGAACTCCAAAATGAATCTAATATACGTCCTTCAGTGCTGAAGGCAGATTCAGATGCAACAGTGAAAATAGGAATAGCTAATACATCATGGGGTACCTCTGTGAGAATAGGATATTTGGGTGCATTAACCTTCTACCCAAGTAAGATATTAAAATCTTGGGTTGCTGCTTCACACCAATCAGACAAATATCGTTCCACCTCCGACTTACACTCCAAGTCGGTCTTTTCTTGGTGTTGGGTGAACACCTTCAAATATTTCACATCTTGATCCTCCAAGTCTTCATCATCAACATTTGAAAAAGTAGGAATTGAACTTTGTATACCTACATCAAAGTTAGATAACCCATCCTCCCCATGAAACAAATTGTACTGATCCCACAAACAGTTCAAGAGGGCGTCCACTCTATCATTGATAAATTTCGCCCAATCAACATCATTGCGTCTTCTCAACCAAAATACTAACCCCTTCATCTTGTAACGTGGGTCAAGAACAAATGCCACATACAACAATAAGTTAATCCTCTCCACAGTCTCCCAATACTTATCATATTTTCTTTTCATATCAAAACTCACTGAACTAAGAATATGATTATCACTACAAATACCATCATTCAAAGTATTTTGAATAATACAAAGTTGAATGAAATATGAGTTGGAGGTGACATTTTTTGAACTAGAGAACTTCAATGTGGCATTATAAAAAGATTTCAAAAACCTCACAAATAGCCTAGCACTTTCCCACTCAATAGAGCTAGGAGCAACAAAATACTTACCCTTATTCTCCTCAAGTAGGGCAAAAGCTTTTTCATATTTCTCAGCGGAGCTCAACATTAAGTACGTAGAATTCCATCTTGTTTGAACATCTAGACATGCCATCTTCGTACATGTAACCTTTTCTAGCTCTATACATGATTTAAACTTTGTCATTCTCGCCAGTGAGGACCTTACAAATTTCACTGCATTCCTTATAGTAGAAACACAAGCACCCAATTCTTTCAACCCTTCAGTTACAACAAGATTTAAAATATGAGCTGTACACTGCACGTAAAGAAATTCACATCCCAAAACAGACTATGGCTTGTTCTTCAACCTCCTTATCATAAACTTGAGCATCGCATCATTGTTCGTAGCATTATCAACAGTAATTGTCAACAAACTATTAATCCCCCACTCCATCATTGTACTCTCCACCAATTTTCGAAGATCATCACCTATATGACTAGAAATCATGCCAAATTTGATTATTTTCTTATGCATTATCCAATCAAAATCTATGAAGGTAGCGGTAATAACCATGTAGTTCAAATTTTGAAGAGATGTCCATGTATCAGTAGTTATGCAATCCCTTTTACCGCTCAAAACATTTTTCAACTTAAGTTTTTCTTCCTCATATAGTTTCACGCAATCTTTTTGTAGAGTATTGCGACTTGGTACAATGAACCTTGGTTCAATTCCATTCATGAATTCTCTAAACCCATCACTCTCCACATGCCTAAAAGGCAACTCCTCTTTGATGAAATACCGCACAATCAAATTTCTTAAATAAATCCGATCATACTTCACAAATCCTACCCCTTGATTGCCTTCTATTTTATTCTTAAGTGGCATTTGCAACAAGGTTTGACCTTTGGGTATATTCGATTTTCTAAGTGGAGAGGTCGGACATCTAGTGGTAAGGTGGCTCATCATGCCTTAAGTACCATTTTTCCAGTGACACCCTAACACCTTATTGCAATAATTGCACATTGCCTTAGGGTTGTTCTTATGAACTGGTTCTATTTTTTTGAAGTGATCCCATACAACAGACTGATTCACCGATGGTTTTCTGGATAGGTTCGTTTGTGATTGCAAGGTATTTGTAGATGTAGTTGGATTGGTTCCAAAATTGTCACATTCCAATTGCATACTAGGACTATTTGTCTCCTCCATCTACTAGAAGTGTTTAGATGTTATACACTAAAGTGAACAATATATATAAATATTACAACAATAAATATAAATTACCAACAATAAATACTACAATCAACCCAATAAACCCAACATCAGAATTCCATCAAATATTGTTTAGATAAACTAGCAACAATAAATATAAACTACCAACAATAAATATATATGCATATAAATAATATATTTCTTTGTTTTCCATTTTTCCTAATCTCCAAACAGACTGTGTAAAAATTTCAACTTGGCAAAATAATCGGCCAAAACTGCTCATCGTCCCACTGCCACCAAATCCGAAATTGCAGCACCCCAAATTAAACAAGCCCATCACAAATTTAACGAACATGCATGTAATGATGTAAATGAAGTAATGAACACTAAAATTAAAAAGTAGAGTAGATTAAATCGTATCCACTAAAACCAAGCAAAACAAAAAAATTTCCATAGATCAACAGAGAAAATATCAAAGAAACCTAGAAATAAAAAGTCCAGACCTGACTGCTAGTGCTCATTGCGCGGTTGACGCCTGACGGAGCGAGAGATGGAGATGAAGTGAGAAAGGGAGGCGAAGCGAGAAACGGAGAAAGACTGAAAGAGAGAGGCCGAATGGGTGTGAGAAATGTTTGAAATGCAAAGGGGGAAACAAGAAATGGAGAAGTGAAATGAAGAAGAGGACTAGAGCCTAGAGGAGAAAATCTGAAAATGGAGAAGAGCTGAAGAGGAGGGGCTGGAGCCTGGCGGGCGGCGGCGTGAAGTGAGAAAACTCAAAAAAGAAGATGAGGGGCTGGGACTTATTGACTTAGGGGAAAACCGGAAAAGTGAGAATGGAGACCTAATTACCTAAGGTCCTAAACGCTGCGTAAAAGACTAAAAGAATTAAAAAAAATATATATATATATATATATATATTATTTTATAAAATAAGACCCGATTCGGTTTTCCCGATTTTTACTGGGTGCCAAAAACCGGGACCGGAACCGGGTCCCCGGTTTCCCCGTTTCCTAGTAATTTTTGACACCCCTACAGCAGTCTAAAGAAAGCTACGGTTATCAATTTGAATGAAAATGCTGTAAGCCTGATTACTCTTTTACTCTTTATGTTAATATTTGTTTTGCCCTTATATTCTAGAAATCAATGCCCATATCAGATTTTGAAAGCTGACCAACTTTGGAGTAGTTTAAGTGCTCTCATGTTTTTACATTTATCTTGTTAGTGGTGAAATACTTTGAGATCATATCCAATCTCTTGCCAGAAGCCCTTTGTTTAATAATTTATGTGGTTATCTTTATGTCAAATTTTAATTGTCAATTTATCCCAAAACATACAGGCTTTGCAAGTTGGACAAAGGCAAATCTAGCTCAACAGCCAACAACTCACGCCTCAATGATGCCATTTCTTGAAATACAGTACCCTCAGCCCGCTTCACCTGTAAAACTATTGGGTCATGCTGGATGGTTGCTGCTACTGAGACAACAAGTATATAGCAAGGTTTTTTTGCAGTCAAATGTTTTTTTTTTAACAGTAAACTGCAGTTTGAGATGTTGCTGGTTGCTTGGCTTGCTATGTGATGGTTTGGCTGATGTAGTTTGTTACTTTGCTGGTTGTAATTTGTATAGTTGTAGTGTTCAGGAAGCTTGTTGTTTTCCTGGAGTTTTTGGCTAAATAGCTAGAGTGCATTGTATTCATTAACTTTTTTAAATGAAAGTGTTACTCATTAATAAAAGAACGACTTTGAAAGGTAAAAAGCTTTACGCTTTATCATTCATTTTTATGTTGGTTTATCTTTGTTCATCGAGTAGGCAATAGTGAGAAAGAGTGCAGATGAAAAAAAAAAAAAAATAGCAATTAAATAAATGCAAAACGCCCAAAAAAATTTCGGCATCTTAATTCACCGGAAACACAGCCCGCAAAGCTTCAAATTAGGTGAGTTTCAGATTTTTACCGGCAAAGCTTGAATCACAGACAATGCCGGCAAAAATCACAGACAACGCCAGTAAAAATCACAGACAACACTGAAACAGAAATTCAGAGGGCGCCAGCACAAGAGGATGCACTAGCGTCCTCTTTTGACGCCGGCGAAGGTTGCTGTGCCGGCATCAACAGAGGACACCGACGCATCCATCTCTGTTGGCATCAACAGATAGCTCCGGCACAACTCCTTCTTCGGCGTTTGCAAAAGACGCCGGCGCATCCTCATCTGCCGGCTTCGACAGAGAACGCCGGCGCATCCATCTTTGCCAACGTCAACAGATAGCGGCAGCACAACTCCTTCTTCGGCGTTTGCAGAAGATGCCGGCACATCCTCATCTGCCGGCGTCGACAGAGGACGACAGCACATCCATCACTGCCAGCATCAACAACTTCATTCTCTTCACCAACGGTCGCCCAAAACACCAGAGAACAGCGATGCCGACACTGTTTAAGCTAGCATTAGCACCAAACGCCGGGAATACAATTCCTGGCGTTTGTTTTCTCTTCCACGGGGTTTTTTGGGCGTCGGGAGAACCTGTATTTTTTTTTTTTTTTTTTGTAGTGCTAGTTAGTATGTTAACTAATACACACACATAAATATTAAGTCATTTATATAACATCTATAACTTAATTACTAATACATTCTTCAATTTATATAACTAATTTTTAGTACTAATTTTTAGTAATATATATATATATATATATATCTAAACGAGCTAATGAGTTGGGCAAACGAGCTGATCAAGCTTTAAACGAGTTGAGCTCGCGAGCCCCTATCAAGTTTTATCGAGCGAGTTTATGCAGTAACGAGCGGGTTTGTACAGTATCGAGCTCGAGTTCGAGTCAAGCTAAACCGAGCAGGTATCGAGCGGGTTGTTGAATAGACTGATTTATTTAACAGCCCTAGATGTGGGATTCCTTGTCTAGCGGGATTGAGTTTGTTTAATAGGCTGTGTGCGGTCTCGATCTTCCTTGGTGGGCTTAAGTTTAGTGGGCTTTGATCAAAGTTAGGATGATGGTATACCACTTCTATTTGCAAATAGAAGTGGTATACAATAATGAATGATGGTGTAGTACCACTTCCTTGGTGGGCTTAAGTCTAGCAAACTTCATAGGATGATTCTTTGGACTTCAAATTTTAGACATGAATTTAATACATATATTGAAATATTCTTTATTTATGTGTTGACTGTAATCATATATTGAGATTGTAATCAAATCCCCTTATCAAGGGGATTTGATTACTATACTTGTATTTAGACATTACCCTATAAATGGGGACCTTTGTATTGTAAACAAATCAAGTTAATGAGTACAATGTAGCCCTTAGGGGTATTCTTAGTGGTGTGGACGTAGGTGTCTGACACCGAACCACCCGTAAGTTTTTTGTGTTCATTCTCTCTATTGCTTCCACTCAATATTCCACATCATAATTATTTCAACAATTCTTATAGCAACTTTTTCTTAATTTCTTCAAGGGCTCCTCGTGCATGTGCTTCAATTTCGCTCTTTCTCTCTGAGTTTGTTCTCCCTTTGTGCTTAAAGATGAAGGCTATTCATTTTTTAGGTAAAAGTTATCTATTATGTAATCAGATTCTTTTTTTGGCTAATATTTAGAGAAAGAAAATTGAAACACAAATTTTAGATAGGAAGACACATTGTTGGCCGATTAAGGAGTTATTTTCTTTTCCTCCCCTGTAGCCCTTTTCCTTCATTCAATTAGAAACAAAAATTATTATAATTATAATTATTTCTTTTTTTTTCTATCATGTTCTTTTTGTTTTTTAATTTGAAAAATTTTCATTTATCAGGAATAACGTTATTAGGGGAATAATAACGGAAATACCGAATACTTTATAGACAAATTATTCTTTTTTCCATCAATACCACCGAAGTTTTAATGCCCACAAACTTTACATTATTGCAATCAACGTTTAAATTTAATTTTGATTTTCAGTGTCCACTTTTGTCCAAATCGTTAATTTGTACGAGAAGTATATCATATGCCCTATATAAATGTGTTTGAACGAAATATATCATATGATCTAGAATATAAAATATTATTATAATAAGAAACCAATTTAAGTAAGTCCTTAACCCAAAAAAAAAAAAAAAAAAAATTATTGTATTTGTGTGAGAACGTGCAGGGGATTTTTACCTACTTATATATCATTTAAGATAAATGTAAAATCAATTTATGTGGTTGGCTTAAATTACAAATCCTTCTTTGTCATATAAATTGAATTTAAAAGTCATTGAGATATACAAAAAAAAAAACAATTTAGTCCCTATAAAACATTTGATGGATTCCGTTAGGTATTATGTCAGCATCAATAAAATGACGACACGTGTCACTCTTAGTAAAAAAAATATAGGAAAAACTTCACTAAGCTCCTTTGAACTTCTGGCCAATTTTGAAGACCCTCATGAACTTCCAAATATCTTATTTTGAACCCCTGAACGCCCATTTGCTCTTACTTTGGACCCCTCCGTCAGTTTTCAATGTTAGATTAAACTGTTTGACTTTTTTATACCCATTATACCCCCATGTTAAATCTACACCGTTTTGAGCTTTAAAACTACAACACTCACCCAGCCCAAAACGATGTCGTTTTGGGCATTATTATTATTATTTTTTTTTAAAAAAAAAAGAAAAAGCAAATTTTTTTTTTTTTTAAAAAAAAGAAGAAGATTAGAGCCACCCCCTTGGCCAAAAATGGGGTGGTCCGGCCAACCCCATGGCCAAGGGGGTGGTCCGGCCCACCAAAAGGCCAAAAAAAAAAAAAAACAACTGAATGGTTTTGGGTTTTGGGGGTGGCCGGACCACCCTCGGCCCTTGGGGTGGTCTGGCCACCCCCATACCGGCCATAGGGGGTGGCCGAAACTTCAAGCGGGCTGTGCCTAAATTGAAGTGGGGGTGGCCGAAACTTCATGTAGTTTTGGGCATTTTCAAAATATTAAGTGGGCTGGGTAAGGGTATAATGTGCATAAAAAGTCAGACGATTTGAATTTAACGTTGAAAACTAAAAGAGGGGTTCTAAGTGAGAGCAAATGAAAGTTCAGGGGTCTAAAATGAGAGATTTGAAAGTTGAGAGAGGGTCTGCAAAATCGACCGGAAGTTCAGGGGGGCTTAATGAAGTTTCCCTAAAAATATATATATAAATATATTAAACTAAAAACAACCTTGAATTTTTTTTTTTTTTTTTTTTTTTAAAAAAGAACACCTTGAATGTTGGTCCCTTCTTCCTGGTTTTGCTATAGGTTTAGCAGATTCTTCGCAACTACTTTTTGAACTGCCTTCTTGGGTTTGTTTAGTGGGCTGTGCCTAAATCCATCGGAACAACATAAATGAAATAAATGTGAGGGTTGGGACCTGTTATTCCATATTATAGTTTTTCAAACAGATGTCGTTTAAAAACGACAATATGGAATAACGGACCCAACCCGCACCCTTCCTCGGAGTTGTTGGGTGTACAACGAGGAAGATCAAAGCAAGAACCAGCACCTTTACCGCTGCTTTGTCCTGGTACGATTCTTGTCATTCAAGGCCAAAAAAAAAAAAAAAAAAGAGGTTAAATACTAAATACCTCTAGAGTTTCACAATTTTATTTTTTCTCCTCTAATGTATGATTTTTATCATAGGAGGTCCCTGTAGTTTTTATAATAAACCAAATTAGTCATCCGTCAGTTGACCGTTAGTTGACTTAACGGAATTCCACCTGAACCAATCAGATGTTAACACGTGACACTTACTTAATTTTTTTTTAATTAAAAAAAAATGTATTTTTTTAAAGAAAAAAATAAAAGAAAAAAAAAAAATTAGTAGTCTTGACATTTAGGTGGCTCCCCACCCTTTGGCCACCCCTGTGGCTCCAAAGGGGTGGCCGAGCCACCCCCATTGAGCCTAGGGGGTGGCCGAAACCACCCCCAAGACCAAAAAAAAAAAAAGGTTATTTTAAAACTTAAAGGAAACAAGTATACAATCAAAACACAAAATAAATTACGTTGTTCAATCAATTATTTATAGATTCTAACAATATATATCAAAATCACATAACTCTTTAGCTCTAAGCATAGATCAAGAGTACATAAGTTTTCGAAACCTAAATGTCAAAACTATATTCTTGAATGAATATCTTATTTTTTAGTAATACCATTAAGGGGGTGGTTCAATGGCCTAAGGACATCCCCAAAGTGGTTAGGCATGTACTAGGGCGTGGATTCGAATCTCTGCAATGGAGAATCCCCACATATGCTTGATTAGTACTAGTTACCTTGGCTCCCATTGATGTCTTGGTAGGGCTGGGTTAGGTTATGGCTCAGTTGGACTTGAAGGAGCGCCTGCGGTTCCCACCGTCTAGGCCCCTCCTGTGCGGCTCCCAGTGGATAGGCGCTACTATGGTCACATGCAGGTAGGATAGCCACAATTGGTCTTCCCAGCCTACCCTTTTTTCTATTAAAAAAAAAAAAAAATCTTATTTTTTAGCAACAAACATGAATTACTAACAAGTAACAAATTTTATACACCGATATGAAAAAATTAAATTAAAAGAAATTTGAATGTTAATACTTTGTTTTTTGTTGAATATAAACAACAAGAATAATTTTTGTGCACTAAAAACCGATTAATATATATATATATATATATATATATATATATATATACACGAAATTTGATATTGCAATGGAAAAAAAATTAAACGAAACTAATGCCCTTCCAAATTGTTTTTGAACAAAATGAAGATGAAAGAAGATTTATAGGAAGGAGAGGAAACAATACCAACAGAGAGAATCAGGAGAGTCACCAAAAAGAGACAAAATGCTGAAGATTCAACGGCTTGAAAGATTCAAAAAAGCCTGTAGGAAATGAACAACTTTGAAACAAGTTCTGACAAATCTTCAACTGCTCGCTACACTAATTACTCTCTTGTAGTGATAACTAATAAATATTCAAACTTTAACCGTTTATTCCCAAGTTCTCACTCCCTAGTGTGTCAATGAAACTCACCGTTGGACCTACATTTACTTTTATTTACAATTTCATTCAAAAGTAATTTTCATTCACAGCCCAGGGAGTGAAAAATTAGGAGTAAATAGTAGGACATGCTAGAAAAATGACCAAAGTTCTCCTTGTGTCATTCCGATATACTTTTTAAAATCATCATAGAATTTGAGATGATTATTATTATGTTTTGATCTATTTATGATTTTAAAAGTTATATCACATTTGGGAGGACACATAGAGGACTATAATCCTCCTTCTATCAAATGATTACAACCAACTAAGAGATAATGAAATTGGGGCGGGGGTTTGATATATATATATACCATGCATTTGCTACCTACACATCCAGGAAGATCAAAGTAAGCACCTGCACCTTTATCACTCCTTGTCCCGGTGCGAATCTTACTATTCAGACCCAAAAAAATAAGGTTATTAAGGCAAATATAATAATTTCAGTACGGTGCTAACATACCTATATTCTAACAATATTACAAGTTAAAGTAAACAATTACAATAAAAAATATAAAATAAATTACGTTCAATCAATTGTTTATATAATAAAAACAGCTCAGCATAAGGCTCAACTTATTATTATGAAAGTTTGGAATCATGTTGTGACGTAAAGGTCAAAATATTACCACTCTAAAAAAAAAAATTGTCCAATTTTCTGAAGTCTGAATGTCAAAACAATATTCTAGAGTGAATATTTAAATCCCAGTTGTTTGGTATTCTATTTAACGAGACAAATTTAGATTTAGTGATGAGACTTCCAGAAACCCATACTTATCTTACATCTTACTTACGTTGGGATCCAAATTATTATCTTCATCATTGCTTTACTCTAAAGAAACATTTTGGGAAAACTTTACTTTGTCCCCCTGAACTTCCACTTGATTTTACAAACCTCCCCTAAATTTTCAAGTATCTTATTTTGGATCCCTAAACTTTCAATTACTCTCAATGTGGACCCCTTCGTCAGATTTTAAACGTTGTATGACGTTTATACCCCTGACTTTTGTATAAAATTCCAACTTCCAAAACGTTTTTTTTTTTTTTTAAATTTTTTTTTTATAATGAAAATTAAAGACATTTTGGTCTTTTTGTATTTTTAATAGCTAATATTAACGGAAGGGTTCTAATTGAGAGTAATTGAAAGTTCAGAAGTTCAAAATGAGAGATTTGGAAATTCAGAGAGCCAAAATGAAGTTTCCCCAAACATTTTTAATTTTGAAATTCACATTTGTCCCAACTTTTCGATTTGATTTCACGTGATATAACCACTACTATAAAACTAATACATAATTTTAGACCATATGATTCTAGCATATATATATATATATAATAGGAATAACAAAGTAAGTAATTTTTACAAAACAAATGTCAATTTAAAAGAATATTCCTCCAATTTAATTTTGAATAAAGCTTTATCTTATAGCAGTAGCTATGGTCAGCCACAATCACAATACCCCTTCATCCATCTTGCTCAAAAAGGAACTTTTCTGGTCACCCTAATCTACTCGTAACTTAAGATCACTAGATGCTATGGCTTCAATTTTGGTACCACACTCCATTGTGCATCTTACTCAAGCCCTTAACACAACACTAGATGCAGACCTAGCTAGTAGTAAATAGCCCTAGTCAATAGATGCTAAGCTAGCGATTTCAACATGTTTGAAAAACTAATCAGTATTTGATAAAATAGCTGTTTGACCTTTAAAATTTGTCATTTTTAAAAATGCATGCCCTTATCTGTGGGTTGAAAACGTATATTATTTCATTTTTTAAAACCTTTATTTTGGTTAAATGTGTTAAAGTAATGATTAAATGATTAAATTTACCTCTTCCTATAAGCTTAAGTTGTTGGGATAAATGGTAATTCTATATGGTATTAAAGCTAAAGGTCCTAAGTTCGAACTTTGATTCCGTCAAATGACCCCCATTTAAACTAAATATTTCACGTATTAGGCCCCACGTATTAAACGAGAGTTTGAGTCCACACGTAAGATGGGTGTTAAAGTAATAATTAAGTGATTAAATTTATTTATTCCTATAAGCTTAAGCTTTTGGGATAACTGTTAATTTAACATGGTATCAGAACCAAAGGTCATGAGATCGAACCTTGACTTTGTCAAATCACCCCCATTTAAATTAAATATTCCACCTGTTGAGCCCTACCTATTAAAATGCATTGTTGGTCTTCGAAATTACATGGCCAAACACACTCACTACAAAAAAACGACCATTTCTTCACGTGGTAAACAATAATTTTTTTTTGGTACGTCAGTAAATGCTGACGTGTCAAAAGTAGAACGTCAACAAATTATTTACTAACGTGTTAAAATCTACCCGTCAATAATTCCTGACGTGTTGAAATAAACACGTCAGTAAATTCTGACGTGTTATTTTCAACACGTCAGTAAATTTGAGTCAAATTTAGTCTGACAATATTTTAAAATTAATAAATAATTGATTGATTATTTACTAACGTGTCAAATACTAACACGTCAAGAATTGTTGACGTGTCAAAGTGACACGTCAAGAATTGTTGACGTGTGAATGTGACACGTCAATAATTATTGACGTGTCAAAATGACACGTCAAGAATTATTGACGTGTCAAAATGACACGTCAATAATTATTGACGTGTCACTATGACACGTCAACAATTGTTGACGTGTCAACATGACACGTCAAGAATTATACTATATAAATATAAATAAATATATATATATAAATAAATATATATATATATGATCCCAACATTATCAGGGTAATTTAATATTGTACAGTATGATCGAATCCCAATTAACATTCAATAAAATTAATTTTTAGAAAACAAGCACCGACCAGTACTTTAATATATACTTTTCTTCACGTGGCATGTACCGTAACCCATTCCATTTGAACATTCAAAACTTAAAAAAAAATTCCAACGGTTAGCCATGTTTTACTCGAGATACCATATATATATATATATAGCAAAACCATGCAAAAGGATATTTATATAACATGAATTTAACGTGCATGCATGGTTCAAATTATACTAAAGGATATATATATATATGTACGTATAACATGCATTTTTCTCGATCTCGTTCATTTAATTGTGAGATACCAAATTTGGTATTTCATTAATTAAAATAATTAAAGTAACAATATTGGTGATCGATGATATTAACGTTTTGACAAACACACACACACACACACACACACACACACACATATATATATATATATATATATATATCATGTACGCTATATATCAATTAGGTTTTAGCCATGCGTACATTAAAATGAAAATTGTTGTTTGTAAGATTAATTGCACTATTCATGTACATCAAATAAAACCAAATACATGAGAACTCAAATGAAATACAAAAGAGGAAAATGGAAATTATATTAGTATTAATATAATTAATACTATATTATAAACATATAAAACATATAAACATGCATATATATATATATATATAATATGAATAATATTTATATTTATATATATATATATAAACTAATTCATATTGCCTATGTGTTGTGTCGAGGCTTGTGCTGGGAGGCTTGTGCCCTGTTGGCAGATCCATCATACCTTTTTTACCCCACTCACATACATCACCGATATATTTTTTTTTTTATTTTTTTTTTTTTTTTTTATTTTCCCTCCTGCTACCACACGCACATGCGCTTTCATCCCCCTGCACCCAGCTCGCGCGTCTCTCTTCTCTCCCGCCAGTCGCCGGCACCTGGTTTTCTTCTTCTGCATATCTCCTCTCTCACTCTTCCTCATTTTCTTCTACTTTCTCCCATATTTTCTCCGGCCGTGATCAGCTCTATCTCTCTGCCGGAGCGCCGTACGTGCCACTCTAGCTAGCTCACTCCCCGTCGCCGGCCACCGCCTCCACAGCGCCGTTGCCGTCTCCGGCGATTCTCCGGCCGAATCTGCTCCGCCAATCTCCTCCATCTCACCTGCAGGTATATATATATATTTTGTTTTATTTTATATATACTATTGTTTTTTATTATTGCAGATTAATATATATATGCATATATTGTGTTGTTTTATGTTGTTTTATTTGATATATACTATTGTTTTATTATTGCAGAATATATATATGCATATATTGTGTTGTTCTATATTGTTTTATTTTATATAGTTTTTAGGTAATATATATATATTGCAGAATATATAAAATATATACATTATGTTGTATATTGCAAAATTTTATGTTTCATTTTGTCATATATTCGCATGATGTTTCAATAATGTATAGGATTGAGTATTTGTGAGCTAAATTTTTTTTTTTTTTTAGGAATATTTATTAATTAATTACTAATTGTACGTTGAAAATATAGATGCATGCAAAATGATAAAGATTCATCATTATATGTTCTTTTTAATATTCTTTTTAATTAATTATATGATACACTTTTAAGGCCATATTAATATTCTTTTTAATATGGCCTTAAAAAACTAGTTGAATGCAAGATTCATCTTAATTCATCTTAATGCAAGATTCATATTAATATTCTTTTTAATTTGTTTGCCCGGCTATATAATATGGCCTTAATTAACTGTAAGATTCATCTTAATTTGTTTACCCATATCATTATGTCATTGGCCATATAATTAAGGCCAATGACTTTTTTAAGTAGCTCCATAAATATGACTTTTTAATTTTGTTCGAGATATTTATTTTTCCGAGTTTTGAGAATATAATGGATTTGAGTGGGTGGCTGAAGATGCAAAATTGTAAATAGCAAGTTACATGATTGCTTTTAATTCCAGAAACTAGAAACTAGAAACTAGAAACTAGAGAGCTTTCTTGTGGAACACGTGGCATTGTCTTGCTTGCTTGGTTTGAACTTTCAACTTGAAACTAGCTTCCAACTTTGACTGCGAAGGCTGAGATGGAGACAACTCATATAGTAATGCATCGAGTTGACTTCCTCTTTGGATTTTTATTCAAAATTTTCACACATGAGAATAGCTATTTTTCTATTCTTCATTTAATTTATATATTTTTAAAAATTTTCTACAGATTTTTTTATTCTAAAAAAAATAAATGAATAACAAGTCTCTTTGTACAAAGTCATGACTTTGTTTGTTACACTATTTTTTTATCACACTTTTGTTTTGAGTGTTTTTAACAAGTCTAATCATAATTAAACACATAACGTAAACACTTGCAAAATATATTCAATTCGATTCTTACTTCATTCTATCCCACATATATTATTTTTCAAACAAAAAAAACCATACAAAACGGTCCAAAGTTTTGGTTAATTTGAGGAACTTATAAGCTTTTTCAAGTTGAAATATAACGCATCAAAATTAATATTACCTAACAACTAGTTGGAATTTTGTTACAATTGTGATTAATATGAAAGAAATTAATCTAGTAATTCATGCCAAAGGTTAACGACATTTAAGCTATATTTATTGTATTTAGGGTCCTCGTAACGAACGTAGCTCGGTAGATGTACTAGAACAACCTTATAAGTTATAAGCTAGCTATAATTAATTTGTTTAGGGTCCCCACCAAAGAAAATGCTTAAATTTTGGATCAAGTATGTTTTTTTTTATTTGGTTTTTCTAGATTAATTATAATAGATAAGGGTTATAAATACACCCTTCAGTACGATTGAATGTAGATACGCATGAATATGTATATATTTTTGGACATAAACAATTTAACCCTATACGAGAATGTATAGGTTTATATTTCTAATGTGGTTCAAATATTTAGGTATCGGTTTATGTTTATATACATGCATGTGCTTGAAAGTATGTATACAATTTGTAAGTCTTATGTATTTATTCCTAACTCATGTACGTAGATAAAAATGGACAAGAGTTGGATGACAAAGTCTAGGGGTACAAGGGAATACAGAGACGGGTGTAGAATGTTTGTGGAGTTTGCAGTTAGTAACTGTAGAACCCTTGATGGATTCATCTATTGCCCTTGTAAGGTTTGTCGAAATAACCGGCGCCACCCGCCGGGCTTCGTATTCGACCACTTGACAGGGGGAAAAGGAATGATGCCGGAATACACACTTTGGTTCTATCACGGTGAGAAGCATGTACAGGGTCCTGATACCGGGTCTAATTCCAATCGCCCGGCCTCAGATGCGGGTGCATGTGCAAATCAGGGTGGAGACATGCACGGAATGTTGCGTGATTTATTCGGCATGCACGAAGTAGTTAGGGAAGACAATTGTGAGCCTCAGGCCGTAGTGCAAGGGGGTGAGGAAATTGTGACCGAAGAAGCCGCTGAAGGCGATGCACTAAAGTACTATGCCCTTCTAAAAAAGGCGGAGAAGCCACTTCATACTGGGACAAAACATAGCAAATTAAGTGCCACTGTTCACCTGTACAACTTGAAGTGCGTTGGTGGAGTTAGTAACTCGATTTTCTCGGCTTTCCTAGAGTTCATCAATCAGTTGCTACCCGAGACTAGTGAAACTCTGCCAGTTAATACATATGAGGCGAAAAAGTTTTTGCGAGACATGGGACTAGGGTATGAGAAGATTCCAGCGTGCCGTAATGACTGTATGCTATTCTGGAAGGGCAATAAAGAGTTGGATTCATGTACCGTATGTGGAGAATCTAAATGGACGGAAGCAATCAATTTAGATGAGGACGGTCAACCCATATCATCGGGCAAGAAACGTCCGGTGAAGGTGTTGCGGTGGTTTCCACTCATACCACGACTACAGAGGTTGTTTATGTCAGAACATACAGCACGCTTTATGAGGTGGCATGCAGAAGGCCGCACTAAGGATGGCGTATTGAGGCATCCAGCCTACGGCTTAGCATGGAAGTCATTTGACAATTTACATCAGGAGTTTTCAGCGGACAGCAGGAATGTAAGGCTCGGACTAACCTCTGATGGATTTAATCCATTTGGGAATATGACTACATCGCACAGCACTTGGCCTGTAATGGTTGTACCCTACAACTTGCCTCCTTGGATGTGCATGAAACATACATCTTTTATACTATCATTGATTATCCCGGGCCCAAGTTCACCTGGAATGGATATAGATGTCTACCTTCAACCCTTAATTGAAGAGTTACAAGAACTATGGAATGTAGGGGTTCGCACATATGACGTCTCAAAGAAAAATAATTTTGTTATGCGAGCGCAGGTGATGTGGACAATTAATGACTTCCCAGCATATGCAGATTTGTCTGGATGGTCTACCAAGGGTGAGAAGGCATGTCCGTGTTGTATGAACTCGACATGGTCAAAATGGTTAAAACATGGCCATAAATGGTGTTATATGGGGCACAGGCGATACTTGCCCATAGATCATCCATGGAGACGAAACAAAAGCACATTTGACGGCAACGTAGAACTAGAATGTGCCCCTGATGTGCCAAGTGGAGATGAAGTCATAAGCCAATTAGAAGGGATGGTGTTTGGGGATGAGAACGCCGGTCAGGCAAGGGAGGCTGAGAAAAAAGAAAGAAAAAAGCAGAAGACGAATACTGGCCATGTAGTGTGGAAGAAGAAAAGTATTTTCTTTAGGTTGCCGTATTGGAAAGATAATTTATTGCGGCATAATCTTGATGTTATGCACATAGAGAAAAACGTCATGGACAACATACTTGGTACAATACTGGACATTCCAAGGAAAACGAAGGACAACCTCACCGCCCGCTTAGATTTGCAAGAAATGGGCTTGAGACGTACACTTCATACATTTGTGGACCCGCAGGATGGTAAGACCTATTTTCAACAAGCTACCTACACGATGTCCAAGGATGATAAAACACATTTTTTGAAAGTGCTACGAAATGTAAGGGTGCCCGACGGATATGCCTCGAACATTTCTCGTTGTATACGACTTAAGGACCGTACGATATCGGGGTTAAAGAGTCATGACAGTCATGTACTGATGTAGCAGCTTCTACCTATTGCATTGCGTGGTTCACTTCCAAGCAATGTGGTTAGACCTCTTGTTGAGATGTCCACATTCTTCAGGTGCCTATGTTCAACAACATTGACCGAACAGGATATTGACCGACTACAGTGTGACATCTGTATCACGTTGTGCAAGATGGAACAGGTTTTCCCCCCCAGCTTCTTTACGAGCATGGTTCATGCGGTCGTGCATCTTATCCGTGAATGCCGACTCGGTGGACCTGTACAGTATAGATGGATGTATCCGGCAGAGAGGTAAAATTTGTTTACGGATATTCTTCTATTTTTTGGTTTCAGGTGCCAATACATGACAAGTACTAACTAAACTGAAAATATGTATTGGTTCATATTTAGGAGCCTTGGAGTATTCAAATCTAATGTGCGCAACAAAGCGGCTCCTGAGGGCTGCATTGCGGAGGGCTACATAGCAACTGAGTTGGTAACGTTTTGTTCGAGATATTTAGAGAATACACCAACCTTTCACAATAGGATACAAAGAAATCTGGATGGTTCAAAGGGAAATGGAACACGAGTCCGACTCGACCGAATCACAATGACACAGATACACCGGTATATTATGTTCAACTTGGACGAGTTTCATCAATTGCGGACGTAAGTAGAGATATTTTGTTGGCACATTGCATGCTCAATGAACTTGTGACAATATTGCTCGTATTGAATTATAATTAACATAATTTCGAATTGTAGGATGCACATAGATACGCTTAGGCGATCATGCAATAGGGGACGAACAACAGAGGCTCAGTTGGAGACCCAACATTATGACTTGTTCTGCGAGTGGTACCGTGACTACGTAAGAATGATGTGATGTTTACCTTATCACAATTGTCGGAGTTATTTGCGTGCAATTTTTAAAATCAACTAAAGCTAGTAACCGTGCGTTTTCATTGTACGTAATATATTCACAGGTCGATCGATTGGACGAGCGATCTAGGAAGAAACTTGGTAACAAATTGGTCATGCATTGTAGAGGGCCGAGGGAGGCAGCAGTCAGATACAATAGATATGTGGTTAACGGCAAACTATTTCGCACTATTGCATCTGATGCCGGAAAGAGGACCTAGAACAGCGGGGTGTGTGTGCTGACTCTTGATGGCGACACGTACTACGGGAAGTTAACAGAAATACTTGAGGTTGAGTATTACGACAGGACTAAGTACGTAATGTTTAGGTGTGATTGGGCAGACAACACCAGGGACAAGGGGTACAAGGTGGATGAGTATGGTATAGTACTTGTCAACTTCAAAAACCTTGTCCACACGGGAGAACTAGTTTCTGATGAGCCGTATGTACTAACTTCACAAGTTGACCAGGTATTTTACGTACAAGATGATAGGTGCCCAGATTGGGCTTGCGCAGTAAGGACCAAACCTAGAAACATATACGACGTTGGTCAGGGTGAAGGACATCAAGATTCATGTGCCAATTACCACGAGTGTGAGCCTCTTATATTGCCCAGAAATTTTGATCACGATCTACAAGATCATATCGAATACGTGAGACACGCTTTAGATCCAACCGAAGCGTATGTATATATATATATTATTATAATTAATTTTATATTTATGTTTTGATTGGTAGTTGTTCACTACATGCACATTACATCAACACACTTAATTAAGCTGTGCATTTGCTAAAATCTGATATATATCTCATGTAGCACTATTATTCATGCATACTTAATGTAGTAAATATTTCATACATTGTTTAAGAAATTAAGTGGGTTTGTGGTGTTTTTTACAGGGTACCATGAGTACAAGGGGGAAGAGGAAAGCACGCAGGGGCTCGTCCGCAGTGCGGCAGTCTACGTCGCCTGGGTCTCCGGCAGTCCAACTTGATGACAGCAAGCAACAAGACGTTGCTCAGCTTCTTGGGATACAGGAAGGATATCGACCAGTTCTTCCAGGTACGATGGAAGGGGAGACCCCTGTCCATGCTCCATACACTCGGGCAGGCATGGCCCACATGGGGTTTCGGGTTGATTCGTACCCGTACAGCGAGTTACGACAGAGTTATGAGGGCGATGTCGAGCGGCTTTACACCCAGTATAGCGCAGGTACGCCCGACTGTTTTTTTAAAGATTCAAAAGATTGAAAGTTTCTAACTATAACTACAACTATATAGTTAACTACAGTTAGATTTAACTACAACTACAACTTCATAGAATTCTAAACATTATTAAAAAATACAAAGCAGGTCTGGAGGACACTGAGACAGAGGCCCAGGAACACATGGTTGGTGGGGCACAGGCCACGGATGACCCGCAGCCCACCAACCCTGCTCCCGACGCCCGGTTGGGCCCTCGGCAGGTCTGGATCATAAGTAAGTGTATATGCTTTAATGTCGTGCATATTTTGGTTTTAATTTACTTGTTACCTAGTATTGAATTCGAAATAACTTACCTTTCTATTTTTTAATTTGTTAGGTACTGATTCTGAAGGAAACACCGTTATTGAGGTGTTTACCATTCTTGATTCCCACAGGCGGCCGGGAGTCCCCCCCGGCAAACGGATCATTTTGGAGTACAATGCATCATGCCAGCCCGTTGGATTTAGTGCCGTGCGATTTAGACGGATGACCGGAGACATAGTTAGGAGCGGAAATTTCGTCCGAATACCGGACGATTGGACGAAGGTACCGGACCGTACCAAGGAGGATATTTGGGACGCCTTGATGGTATGTTTTTTAATAATAAGTTAAACACTAGTAATGTATATATGTATATATACACTCTAAGTACGCTATATATATGTGTGTTTAGTAAGTAAATGCATATACACATATTTTATTTTATTTTTTAATTTATCAATGTTGAACTTGTGCAGGCATACTTTTTCGTTCCACCCGAGTACAACTTGGAAGCAGTAAAAAATGAAGCATTTAAGGATATGGGCTCCAAGCTGCGGACTTGGAGGCACGATCTTAAAAAAATATGTGCCATTACGGAGGAAGATACGCCGGACACTATACGGGCAAGACTGGGGGGACAGACGCTAGGCGAGTACAATCCCGTCGATCTGGATATCTTATTGGAGAGATGGTGTACCCAGGAGAATAGGGTAGGTCATGAGTTAAATTCTTAGTGTTGTGTACTGTCATTTATTGTAATTGTATTGGTATTAACATATTAAAAGTGTTAACTGTGTAGGAGTATGCGGCGAAAATGAAGAGCTTGCGAGCATTAAATGATTCACCACATTGCACCGGATCAATGAGCTATGCTAGGTTGACACATGAGGAGGTACGTGTGTAATTTATCCTATATATATCTAACATTATATCGTATTGATATATTTAAAAATAAATGAATTACCTATTTTAAATGCAGGCCGAACGTTTGGGCCATCAACCCACTCGTGCACACAATTATGTCAAGTCACACACGAAGAAGGGCGGTGGATATCCGAATGATATTGTGAAGGAGAGATGTGTATGATATTCACTTTTCATATGTTGTTTTGCTTGTATATTTGATAAATTATTTGCGATTAACAGTTGTGCGACCCACTGACTCAATAATTAATGTGACATTCAGGAAAAGATGAATGAGCTTATACCCACCGACCCTGCAGCATCGTCTAGCATCACAGAGGGAACGGTCAGGTGGGCGCCAAACGACGCATTCGCCCAGGCAATGGGAAATAAGCCTGAGTATGCCGGTAGGGTTCGGATGGCCGGACCAAATATTCTGCCTGTGCGGGGGACCATACACTCATACTATACACCGTCACAGGCACGGTCAGGAAACGTCAGGTACTCCACGATATCACAAGACACACTTGATAGAGCGCTTGACACGGAGAGGGCGAAGCACAAGGAAGAGATGGATGCGTTGTTGGCCGAGAACAATGCGCGGGTAGCCCAGCAAGTGGCGGAGCAGATGGCTGAGAACAATGCCCGGGTAGCGCGACAGGCAGCTGAACAGGAGGCTGAACGTCAGGCAAGGTTTGACGCCCGTTTTCGCCAACTTGAGGAAATGATCCGGTTTCACACCCCACCAGACAATGCTTCCCCACCCTTTGCGATGGTGCGATCGTCGGTCGACAGTGGATCAGGTACTGACTTTTTTTAATAGTCAATTTAGTTTTATAACTGTCCCTATATATATATATTTAGAATTTGGATATGTTGTAGTCATTCTAAATAATTAATGATGTTGTAAATCTTGCTTAAATTTGGTTTATATATCATGGTTGGTTTGGTGATGGATGTGGGTTAGAGTTTTGTTGGTTGAGATAATTATTTAGAGTTATTCATGCACGTATAAATGGATATAACTGCATGGCACGAAGCAATACATGCATATCAATATCATCAAGACCAGTTCTTCATAAACTTAATTTTGTAACTCTAAATATAAATAGATATAAATGCTAGGGAGGGCGCTTTTCCTTTGTGTTTATCATCTCTTCCATTGAACCCCCAACATTAATAACCTATATGGAAGTTCTATAATTGCAATGGAAAAAAGAAGAAGATCATATGTCTCACATAATTGCCATGGGAAAAACGAAGTTCATTGTCTCATGTCTATATATTATTGATTGCTCTGTGACCATGCATATATATATTGACTTAATTTTTTTCTAATTTTTTTTTTATATCAAAGTTTTGCTAACTTCAACGTTTTACCTATTTTAGTTATATCATTTACTGTGGAATAATTAACAACTGAGTTAGGTGAATATTCGGGCATTTTTCTTTCACTTTACCGACGTGATTGTTTGTATTCGGGCTCAATGATTGTTTGTATTATCATCTACCGTTAGTGGATTTTATTTGTTTGGTGGTTGTTTTATTGGTGAATATTGTTTGTTTTATCATTTGCAGGTAATGGACATCGTCGAGAGGATGCTATGGATGTCAATGATCGCTAGTCTGGTTGAGAATTTGAGGCTATTCACAGTTGTGTATAAGTTGATGTAATTGTATTTGTGTATATTATGTTAGTATGTGACATTTTTGGTGTGTTGAAGTTAGTTTTGGTGGATAGTTTGTGATTGGTGTATATTATGTTATTTGCGTCATTTTGGTGTGTTGAAGTTAGTTTATATATATATTTATGATTGGTGTATATATATTATGTTATTTGTGTTATTATGGTGTGTTGAAGTTAGTTTTGATGGATAGTTTGTGATTGATGTTAATGGATATGATGTATGTTATTTGATGGAAAAATTGTATATTATTTGCATGGATTTGATGGATAGATTGAATATCAGGTGAACCGTAACACAAAATTCGGGTATAGTCCTGAAATAAATCACAAAAAATATAGGGGGGAGGGAAAAAATCTGGTTCAAAACGAACCAAATTTGCCGACGTGTCAGTTTTTGACACGTCAGGAATTTCCTGACGTGTCAATTTTGACACGTCAGTAATTTCCTGACGTGTCAATTTTGACACGTCAGTAATTTCCTGACGTGTCAATTTTGACACGTCAGGAAATTCTTGACGTGTCAAAAATTGACACGTCAGGAAATTCTTGACGTGTCAAAAATTGACACGTCAGGAAATTATTGACGTGTCAAAAATTGACACGTCAGTAATTTCTTGACGTGTCAGTTTTTGACACGTGAGGAATTTCCTGACGTGTCAATTTTCACACGTCAGAAGATTTACTCACGTGTGAAAATTCAGCACGTCAGTAATTCCTGACGTGTCAATTTCGACACGTCAGGAATTCCCATTTCCTGACACCCACATTCTTCACGACCGAAACACGTCAAGAAAGCCCCGTCAGCAAGATTTACTGACGTGTCAGACGACCTGACACGTCAGTAATCATGGGTCAGCAAAAAATGTGTTTTTTGTAGTGTATATGAGGTTTCGACTATGCTGAATGATTGATTGGCTCTTTTTTGTGGTTTTTAGGGTTTTAGATTTTTATTTATTTATTTATTTTTCAGAATTAAGCTCTGGTTAGTTGCTGAGAAATTGAAAAAAAAAAAAAACCGGGAAATTAACATAATGTGGTTGATCGGCTTCTTCTTATAGTCGCACTTTGGTGTTTATTAGGTATATGTAAAGAGGGTTGTCCTCAGTTTGGTTGCTGGGAAAAGGAAAAGAAAATTCACTCCCGAATCGGTACTGTTTTCCTTTTATATTGTTTTTGGATATGCCTCATGATTTCGAATAGAGTAAAAGTGAAGTCGTAAGGATAGATGGTTGTATTTTTGGCTTAGTTGAGTGAGAGATTATGAATATTAATTAGTTTTTATTTTTACGTTTATCAATCCTCTATTTTGCTTGGAAATATTAATTTCAGCATTGGTTTTAGCCCTAGTATGCTGTTGAGCTGAAGAAAATTCTCTTCGTCTTTGACGCACACCTTTCTCTGCGTTTTGGTTGATCTTTGAGTCGGTGGATGTTTAATTATCAACTTAAGTAAACCTGTCTCTAAGCATCTAACTGGTGTGGGAACTGTCTCAGATATCTGTCACATTATAAAATGCACATGGATATCCACATTTGATAATGTTTCTCAAGATAATTATCTCTTTACTCAAATGGTACTTCCTCCCTCTGTAGCAGGTGGAAGGTGAACCATGAGTTCAAGTCCCACCGAGTGCTTGTGTATCTTACAATTATTAAAAAAAAAAAAAACATTTGTCGTCGTCTCCACTATGTAATTGGCAATTCAATTTAGGTGTTGGTGGTCATAGTTGAATTTTAGTGATTGCTGCTCGAATTGGAAGGCTTGGTTATGGATTTTCTTTGTGGAGCTTAATTGTAATTTCCAAAGATTATGTCGAGAAAAGTTATAGGTATTTGGTGTGGATTTGCCGTAGGTGTTTAATATATGTAGGGTTCACTCTGTTGTGATGATGAGATGAAATACTGCAGGAAATAAGGAGAATATCCAGAAAACCTCTCTATCTAGGTTTAAGCACGATTGTGGTGCTGCTTTGAACTTTTTGGTCCATATTGAAGGACCGGTGAATGATTTATTTTCCTCATGTCCTTGAGCATGGGATCTGTAATTCTTGTGTTATTTAGATTGCAATTGGTAGGGCAGGTTGTTGGTATGTTTTAATGGACGAGTAATGCTTGAAATTACATTTTTATCTTATAACTATCTTACAATATTGACATGGCACACTGACCCAATTCTTGGATTTATTTTTTACAAGTGATCCAAGGGTTTATTGGAACCACATGTTAGTATTGTAAAATAATTGCATAATAGAAATTTAGTTCTTAGCTCAAGCTAGGGTGTTTATCTATTTATATTCAGTCACATAGGAGTGATCCAAGACACTAGATTGTTAGAAGCTAGTTTTGTTGAATGGGTAGCTTGGTGTGGGGAGCTTGAAGGGGAACACATGATGTGTGGATATGCTAACCTGATTACTAAGAGATGTTGATCTACTTTGCAACAGACTTGTTTCTAATCTAAATTGGGTGAGTTTCGGATGGCGGTGGGAGTAAGAGTGCTTGCCAATTTTGTGTGACGATATATGAATGTATTATCAAGGTAAGGCATAAAGGACAAGAAGAAAAAGATAGAGCAAGTTCAAGTAATTATCATTGCCGTGTAAATGGGCTTTGGACGCCTACACTTTGTAAACTTTTGTTTTTAATTCAATATATATATATATATATTGTTTGAAAAAGGTAAAATTTTGTTGGAATTCTGCTACAAGTACTGTACAATTTACTACAAGTCTTGTACAAATTAAATATTTTGTTGGAGTTTTACTAAATTTACGTAAGATGATAGGTTGTTTGTGTACCCATAAAGATGGTAAGTAACTTAGGATAGTGAAATTGGGGGTCTAATAATGGTTATGGTACCAAATAAGACGATGTAGCCTACAGCATTACATTAAACAAATACTGATTCATACTGATTCAGAAGATAATAATGGTTGGGCCGTCAATATATGAGTTTGACATTGTTGATGTTAGAACATCATCCCATGGCACGTACATTCATGCTCAAACATATTCAATCTCTTCATAGTTTGGCCGAAGGTTAGAAGCTTTTTGCAGCGTTTAAACTGCCTTCAACTCTATTGCAACTTCTTTCACTGTAGGTCATTTCTTCCCATTTAAGTTAGCACACTTTCGCAAGGTGCGTGACTGCAATGATATCTTCTTTCTTGCCTTTTTTCAAAACTCGACTACTAAGAATTTCAAACAAATTGTTCTCTTCCAACGATTGAATGAAATATGTTGTTAGACTTTTGACTTCTTGTGTCTTTGTTGAAGAGATCACTTTTTCGCCAATTAACAGCTCAACAAACTTTTACGTTTTTTTACTTGTATATATGTGTGTACAGTACAAGTAGCACTTCAAGTTAATTAATTTGGAAACACTACAAGTAGCACTTCAAATTACCTCCAATTAATTACCATAGCTAATTCATTTTGGGAGCGTTACATGTGTGCCCCTTTTAATGCGGGAGGCTCCTGGCCGAAAATGGTAGCATGTATTCCAATAAGGTGTCGCATTAATGACCATGAGAGTGTATAGTTTCCACATGAAAAATATCATTGATTTGCTTGTCTTATAAATGTGGTTGTGATATGCGAGTCCGCTGCTAGGGTGACTATTCAATGTATCACCAACAACAAAAATAGATCCTTGAACATGGAGCTTTTTGCTATCTTATACTATCATTAGAATTGGATATGGTTAATCCATGTTCTTAGATGATTTTTGAAAATTACAACGTAAACAGAAAATTATTTAGCCTATAAAATGGCATCAAACAAATACTGATTCATGCAGATTGGTAAGGTAATAATGGTTGGACGTTTCCGGATGAGGTTGACATTGTTGATTTGGATTCAGCATCCGATGGCTCGTACATTTCTGCTCGATCATATTCAAGCTCTTCATAGTTTTGTTGAAGGTTATGAGCTTTTTGTGGCATTTGTACCATCTCCAACTCCTTTGCGACTTCTTTCATCGTAGGCCGTTTCTTCCCGTTTAAGTACAAGCACCTTTTTGCAAGGTTTGCGACCGCAATGATCTCTTCTTTTTTACCTTCCTTCAAAACTTGACTATCAAGAATATCAAACAAATTGTTCTCCTCCACGGATTGAATGAAATATGTCGCTAAACTTTTGGATTCTTGCATCCTTGTTGAAGAGATTGCTTTTTCGCCAGTTAACAGCTCAGCAAGAACAACGCCGAAACTATAAACATCACTCTTTTCTGTAAATTGGCTTGATTGGAAATACTCAGGGTCCAAGTATCCAAAAGTGCCATGCACTAGTGTGGTTAAGTGAGTTTGATCAACAGTGATGGATCTTGAAGTCCCAAAATCAGCTACTTTAGCTCTGTACTTTTCATCTAAGAGTATGTTTGTAGACTTAATATCCCGATGATAAATGGGCGAGGAAGCTGCTGAGTGTAAGTAAAAGAGAGCTCCTGCTACTTCAGTTGCAATTCGCAAGCGCATATTCCATGTTAGTGGAAACTCCTCAATTTGTCCGTTAACATATTGGAAAAGCGTTCCATTAGGAATGTATTCATAAACTAGAAGAGTAACTTCGGTCTCCAAACAACAACCAATCAGCTTAACCACATTCCTGTGGTTAATTTGTGAAAGAATGACAACTTCATTAATGAATTCTTTGAGTTCTCCTTCATCAATTACTCTGCACTTTTTCACAGCAACGATTCTTCCATCCACCAACATACCTTTGTAAACAGTGCCTTGTCCTCCCTGGCCAAGTATTCTATTCACATTAAAATGGTCAGTGGCCTTGTCCAAATCTTTAAAATTAAACAATTTGGTGTTCTCAACATTGGCTTCATGTGAAGACAAGTGTTGTTTTAACAATCGTTTGAAGATGTTCTTCTGTTTAATCATCCTCCTTTTCTTTATCA
>NC_081541.1:36853657-36857740 GCF_901000735.1 Corylus avellana | reverse complement strand
ATCAACAAGCTGTTGGGAAATCAAAACATGACAACCGCAGATTACCTAAGCAAGTGCATAATATTCTCTGTTGCAATAGGTACTAACGACTACATTGGTAACTACTTTAATCCACAGGACTACTCTACTAGCAGCATATACACCCAACAACAATATGCTGCTGTTCTCAATCACCAACTATGTCAGCAATTATTGGTTAGCATGCTTTCTTCATACTATCTTCGCTTACGGTACCGTCGGAGTATAAGTTGTTATGCAATTATGATCTTAAACTTTAAAAATTTGCAATGCCAATATCCTATATTTCAGTTCCTTTTAATTTTCCATTATTTTTTGTTAGAACGTTTACGAAAGTGAAAATTCAAAAAACAAATAAGAAATTCAAAATACTGGTGACCTACGGTTGGCCGGGGTCACCAGACCTATGGTGTGGCCGTGCGTAGATCACTAGAATTTTGATTTTGAATTTTCACTTTCTTTTTTTTTTTTAAAAAAAAAACAAAACAAAAAGAGACGTTTTGGGCATTTTAACAAACAAATAGGTGAAATTAAAAGATTAAAAACGTGAGATATTAACATTGAAAATTTTTAAATGTGGAAGTTATGAATGAAAAACCGTTTATAGTTGAGAGAGTAATTAAAGGTTCCCATATGATCTCCTAATTACTATGTTGATGCTAGACTTTGTACAAGTCTGGGGCAAGGAAATTTGCCCTTATCGGCCTGACTGCGTTAGGTAATATTCCATTTGAACGGAGTGAATGTGGAAGTGGAAGCAATGGCTCTGCATGTGTGGACAACATCAACAATGCAACCCAACTTTTCAACGTTGGGCTTAAATCACTGGTGGCTCAACTCAATACGAATCTAACCAATGCTACTTTCATCTTCATAAATGCTTCTGGAATTGAGTCCAGCCCACCTATAGGTATTTATATTGCCTCTTCAAATCTCATAATATATATTCTTTATAGATTTAGTACTAATGAGATTGAGATGGAATTTTGTGTCAGCTTCCAAGGTTGCGAATGTTTCCTGCTGTCAACTATTGCTAAATTTAATTTGCCCTCCATTGGGAAAGATATGCAGTAATCGGACCAACTATAAATATTGGGACGGAGTCCATCCGACTGACACCGTATATGCGGTGTATGGGGAAAGAGCATACAAAGCCCAGTCTCCAAGTGATGCTTATCCGTTCGATGTCAACCAACTCGCACAAGTGTAGGACATGGGAAGAGAGGATTTTCATGTCAAGTCTATAATATAATAAAACATTGCTTGGATTTGTGTTCCAAGTGCCTCGAAACTATTACGTACTCTTAATAAAGCAATAAAGTTTACAGAAATTATCTTTTTACATTTCTTGAGCATTTCCGTATATCTTTTTTTCAAATTAACCATCGGATTTTGCACATAAAATATATGCACAATGGAAACAACGATCATAGGGTACTTTTGCTTATTCTTGAGAAATTGATAATGGAAGAAAATGTTCTTTCTTATTCTTCAGGAATTGATTCCTACATTAGATATTATCTTTGATGACTAAATATGATTATGAGTGTAGTCTCACAATAACTATTTTCAAAACTAAAGAGTAGCTAGAAACAAAATTATTATGTGTCAAACACATAATTAACCTTTATGTGGTATTTTAGTTTTCTGGTACCACCTTTGTATGATTTTTCAATCATCACAATAACTCACAAGCAATCAAATTATTTAAACAGAATAAAAAATCATTTATTGCTAACCAAAGAATTCTTAAGAAAACTTTACACAATTTCATACTCTTTAGGCATAAACTTGAAACTCAATTTCAAGGATAACTAACCTTTTATGAAATTAATCTTATAAAAAAATTCATGTGTTGCCAATATGTTGTATTAGGTATACAACATATTCCATAATCAAAATTCTTGTTGTGAACGGAACTAAATTCAGGATCCCAAAGAAGCAGAAAAGAACATAATAGAAAATAAATCAATCACACAAGACACCAAGATTTTAGTGGTTCGACTTAACAAATCTACATCCACTGGCGGAGACAACCTTAGAAAATTCACTAACAAAAGATGGAGAGCAAAAGATGTAGGAAAAAAAATCACTCAAAACCCAAAGCCCCCAATACACCCAAATCTTACTTTTACACAAAAGAGAAAAAAATTAATACAAGAAAAACACTATTTTCTCTAAGTGCCGTAAGGCACAAATACCGTGACAATACCAAGTGAGATTACACAACCTCTCTTTCTATTTGGCTGTGCTTATTTTCCAAAGGCTGAATTGTTGCTCCTTTTATAAGCCTTGAAGTGGTCAAATTAGCACTCCAAAATCAGCTTGCATAAGGAATACTCATAGGTGGTGCAAGGTTGACTCCAAATTGGAGTAGAAAACTAATAAGACAAAAACACCATAGAACTAATCTAAGAAATAAAAGGACTATGTTGGCCCACACTGCAAAAGTGATGACTTGAAAATTCAAGTCATAAACAACAATCTCCACCTTAACTTGAATTTCATCAAGTCCCCAAATGCAAATCTCCTCATGACTTCTTCTCCAACACCAACACATGCAATCACAATCTACAAACATCAATCAAGTCCAAACAACTCTTGAACTTGAGAACCGAGACTGGCTTAGTCAACATATTCGCTAGATTTTGCTCAAAGACAATTTTCTTCAATGCGATATCTCCTTGTGTCACAACCAGATCACCATCATAGTCTAAATCAACAAACCCAATGACACTGGACCCGATACCACTGTCTTTGCCAAAGACTGAACCAACATCTGTAGCAGTTCATAGATAAGGAAGTATCTATTTCACTGCCAGGCAGTGTACCTTACCAAAACTAACAAGACTGATTGCATGTGAAACATCTAGACAAATTTGCATATACATGATGTTCACAAACACACTAGAGTAAAGTACATGCAACATGAAACACTCCTCCTCTAATACCCTGATAAATTACTAGTTTTAAAAGGATAATAATTTACTACAAAGCGATAAAACATTTTCATAAAACATAGTTTTATAACCCAAAAACTTAAACCCCTTATGAGTATCCCAAACCCTTAAGCTCTTTCAGACAAAAACCAAGACACCCACTCTCTAACCAAACATATGCTTAGGGAACCACCCGAACTTATGCTCTTGACCTAAGTGTGAGCGTTCGCTTGGGGGACAACCATTAGTGTTCATTGACCAGTCTTTGAACCATTAGGTAATACCCAAACTTACGCTTGAACCCTTTTATCCATTGTGTCATTGTAACGCCCCCAAATCTGGTCTTGACCAGTCTTGTTAGGTTACTAGCAATTACCCCCTTTTAGCAGGGTTAGCGTTGTCCCGACGAACCTGTAATATAATGCATGTGCCCTGACCATTGTACGCTACCGTCCATAACACTAGCAGCTCGACCAAATCCGACCTTGGATGGCCTACACTACTAATGATGCATGTTCTGTAGTGACCCGCCAATTAAGGCTGCGCCAATCACAAAATAACTATTGGATTCAAGGCCCCTTATATCACATCCATACACATGTTTGACCATATAATCAAATCTATATAGTAAGCCCATGACCATTATACCACTCGTACCGGTGTATCATGTTATATAATGTATCTTATCAACCAATTACTAAGACAGTTACCAGGTTATACGAAAATGTAGACATGCTCATATCATAAGCGTACTCAATCAGCTAATATATTGCATGTTTTTAAGGAAAACGGTCGTACATGTTTACTTACCTTGTGCGCTCGCGTGAGTCCTCCTACATCACAAATCCCTCCTATAATGAAATTGATAAGGAAAAGTTTTTTTAGGTCTCCCAATCTGACTGGGAGACTGAATTGCGGTTTTTCTAGGATTCCTAAGGCTTTTAGGGTTTGTATTACTCCTTATAAACAGGCCTCTGAGCATTGAAGAGAGGTATGCTTAGTTTTAGATAGAAAATATATTCTTGGAGGCTTGAAGGATTGAAGAGAAGATGAACATGGCAGGAAGCCATTCTAGCACCTCCATGAGCCATTAAACTCGTAGTAGGATGTTGATGTAGCCCTTTCC
>NC_081541.1:36824350-36853557 GCF_901000735.1 Corylus avellana | reverse complement strand
TTTAAGGCTCCTCATCTTACAAAGGCACTCACAAAGCTCACACACTCTTAATAGACAAAGTGGCAGAGTTTTTCCAAGGTTTCAAAGAGCATTTTGAGGTCTGGGTCGAGTGGGGGTGTGGGGGTATTTATAAGTGAGGGAAGCTGAGGACAAAATGGGAATTTTGCTAGAAAGGAATGACCGCTCGTGTGGTCCCCATGGATGAGTGCTCGTGTACTGTTACAACAAGCCAAAAATGCTTTTCAAGCGTGCGCTCCGGGTATTAACCAAAGGTCTAAAAATGATCAACGTGCACTCATGTGTCTATTCATACGAGCACTCGTGTACTGTTCACAAAAGGCCAAAAGTGCTAAGAGTACGATCCTCACGCAGATAGCGTGGGTTGCAGACGAGTGCTCTGTGTGGTCCCCCTGGACGAGCGCCTGTGCAATGATGGTGGACGTGGACTTTTGCTTGCAAAAAGGCCCTAAAGGCTTGGGCCCACTAAGGAAGGTTTTAGGGTTTCTGTGTTGGGCCTGTTTCTTCTAGAAATCATTGACTTAATGAATTTTTAACACTTTCATAAGGTGATAATTTATCGAGGTATTACACTTATGCTGACTGCACTAATACCAATAATATTGCAAGCAACATCGTTTCTCATTAAGACTAAACTACCATTGATTGACTCATAGATAGTAAACCAATCACTTTTAGGGGACATATGAAAATGACATGTAGTATCAAGGACCCACTTGTCGTAAAAAAGATCATCATAAATGAAAGCTGCAAGAGCAAATTTTGAATCCTTATAATTTTCTTCGACAACACTAGCCACAGAAGAGGAACTTGGCTTATCATATTCCTCTTTATTTCTCAACTTCGTACACTTGGATTTGTAATGCCCATACTTTTTGCAATAATAACACTAAACTCTGTTTTGCGAGTTTGACTGCGATTGGCCACTTCTATCTAAGTCTCTCTCACACAAGGATTATGGCCTAAAACCTTGTGTGATAACCATGCTACTCACACCCATACCCATATTCAATGTTATCTAGGATCTTTCACATGCATAATAAATATGATAAACATTTTTGGTAATAACCACATAAAAGACATTTTATATGTCATATGCTCAAAATACTTTAATCGGTGAATAAACATATATTCATTACAAACATTAAATGTCAACATCGATATAAAATCACTCGGATTCAGGCCATAATTCCCAACCCCATATCCTAGAGCTTTGCAAGGTGGGTGATATCAATGGATAAGCATTACTTGGAAACTGAGCTTTGTATGCTCTTTTTCCATGCAACGCATATACGGCTTCAGTGGGATGGATTGCATCCCAAAACATATAGCGCCTCCAGTTACTGCATGTATTTCCAAATGGCTTGCATAATGTATTGCTCAATAGTTGACAACATGGAACATCCGCAACCATGGAAGCTGACACAAAATTCCATCTTAACTTATAAGTACTAAATCTATAATGTCGTCAGTGTAAGAATATATTGTGAGATTTGATTTCAATGTAATTAATTATAATCAAGTCAAATCAGATTCAAATACATTCAATTAAGATATATTTGATTTGATCTTCTATACAATTTTGTTTTCTCTCTACCTTCCTATAAATATGGACCATTTATATTGTAAAATTAATCAATTTTTTTTTTTAAAAAAAATAAAATAAGAGCACAATCTAGCACTTTGACCGACGTAAAAACTTTGTATCTATTTTAGTATTCCACCCTTCGTCTTTAATTTTCATAGTCTTGTCTTTTCTTTCAGTCAGTACGTTAAAAACATGAGGTAATATATATATATATATAAAGAGAGAGGGAGAGAGAGAGTGAGAGACGGGCTGCTTGACTAATCAATTGCAAAAGCATTGATGAAGATGAAACTATAGCATTGGTTAGATTGCTATTGAGTTGAGCAACCATTGATTTAGGCCCGTCATTGAAAAGTTGGACGACATTGTTGATGTTGTCCACACATGCCAAGCCGGCCATTACTTCCACTTCCACATGACCTCTGTTCATATGGAATATTACCTAACGCAGTAAGTCCGGAAATGGCAAATTTCCTTGCCCCATACTTGTACAAAGTCTAGCATCATCAGAGCCATTAATATTGCCTTTTTTTTTTTTTAAATGTTTTTTATCAGTACTATATATTAGGAGAAATATATACTAAGTATAAACGGTTTTTCAATCATAACTTCCACATTTAAAAGTTCGCAAGTTAATATCTCATGTTTTGGCATCTTTTATTTCCACTTATTTGTTTGTTAAAATGCCCAAAATGTCTCTTTTCTTTTTATAAAAAATAAAAAATAAAGTGAAAATTCAAAATCAAAATTCTAATGACCCATGCACGGCCATACCCTAGGTTTGGTGACCCATGTCCACACCATAGGTCTAGTGACACCCAGCCAACCGTGGGTCACCAATATTTTGAATTTTTTTTTTTTTGTTGAATTTTCACTTTCGTGCATTCTAGACATTTTAACAAAATAATGGTAAATTGAATGGAACTGGAACATGGTATACTAACATTGCAAGTTTTTAAACTTTAAGATCATGATTGCATAAGAGATTATACTCCGCGGGTGTAAGCGAAAATAGTATGAAGAAAGCATGTTAACCAGTAATTGCTGGGATTATTGGTTGACATGTTTCGATTTCCCAACATCTTGTTGATCTGCAACAACGTAATTTGGTGAATTTTCAACTGCACATCCATGCTTATTACATCACCCAGCAATGCTGAGCCAAATTATATTATTAACTTGGATAGTGCTTTATGTTTTTTTACTGGAAGACATGCCACCCTTGCACATGTATGTGAAATGCCTTAGGAGGCGTTTGGTGTAAAGAATGGCTACTGCATTTGAAAAAGGATAAGTTATTGCTAAGAATAGTAGAAGATGGAATAGAATAATTGTTCATATTTTTTAATTTGGTGACAATATATATACTCTCATAAGATTTAAATTGAAATTACTAAAATACCCACATCTAAAAAAAATAACTGGGGCTTTGTTTGTTTAAAAAAGTTGAGCTCCGGTGGCCAGCAATAGATTTCGGCGACAAGCGGTAGCTTGCTTGTAATTTTGGCTAGTCAAATGGCTAAGAATTTGGTAAGCTGCTATAGGGCTCAATAATTCACAATTCATGTTTATAATAGAATAAAATAAAAATTGATGTGATTCTCTCTTTTCTTTCGGAATAGCGAAATTAGATAAAAAAAAAGAAAAAAATTAATGGAAAAATGAAAGTGAATAGATGTAGTATTGAGTCCGACGTAGGTGTTTTGAAATACAAAAATATATTTTTTTTAGCAAAATATTTGTCTAGCTGCATGTGTGATTTTTCCAAATTCATAGCAAATTCTCAATGAAGCGGACACGTAATTGACACCTCGAAGTATTTCATCACTTGTAGGAGTAATAAAGGCTGGGTTGTAATCATCGAATCCCAGACGCTGAGCTATAATGAGAGTGTTCAAAAGCATCACACTTTTTTTTTGTTTTTTTTTTTCAAAGAAAAAAAAAAAAAAAAGCAGCGTCATACTTTGGAAAATCACAAAAATGTTTGACCTTAATTAGAACACGATAAGAGGGTAAGTAAGGATGGAGACTAATTAAGTATATATAAAGGCAAAAAGTGGTTTAAATTCATAGTTTATGTAAAAAATAAACTTAATTATAAAGAAGAAAAAACCAATACAAAGGAGGAGAAGGAAGCGTAGTATGCATAAGGATGCAGGGAGTAGGGGAAGGTGATAGTTGATGCAGAAAATAATTTAAATCAAAGCAGTAAAACCAGCCATGAGGCAGTAATGACAATAATATAAAGAAATTAAAGAACTTAAATTAAAATAATTGAGAAGCTGAAATCAAAACTTGAAATTAAGATTGATAAAATATCTTACAAAAGTAAGTGATAGAACGTATAGAAGTAAGTGATAGAGGAAGAGGAGATAGAAGAAGGAAATATGAAAAAAGAAAGCAGGGGAATGGCTAGAGAGCAAAGAGCTTCAGTAGATGAAAGTCTTTGGTAAAATGCCTATGCCTTACAATGGGAAGGGAGAGCCCGTTATATAGGCAAATTACAATGAATAAAACAAATTACAATCATGTAACAAACAGTAAAAAGTAGATTCTGCTGCACTGTGTAGTCCGCGGTCAAAAGTAAACAATAGAAAGCACGTTCGGTGCCAATCTGGAACAGTAAAAGTAATCAATTTGGAACAGTAACTATCTGCACTGTAGTGTCGGCAGACAAAACATGAACAGTGAGTCTAAACAGTAATCTTTGCATAGTGTCCTAAGTGACAATGAATAGTAAAAGTGAATAGTAGTTTAGCACAGTAGCTTCAAATAGTGATGAATAGTAAATCGGAGGAAATCTTGAGAAATTTCTTGAAGAAGGGAGAAATCAGCCGTCATGAGCCAGTCTGTAAATCTGACTAATAACTAGCTGTTATGGAGTTAGTCTGAAACCTGAGAATCAAGAGCCGTTTATGAGGGTATTTTGAAATCTGAAAAACTTAGCCGTTATAAGGCCATTTGGAAAGAAAAGGTTGTTAAAAGCCAATCTGATGTCAAAAGCCATTCTTTGGGGAGAGATCAATCTTCATCATCAGATAGGGAATCAAGAAAGGTCTTAATCCATTGTTTCCTTTTAGAAACAGTTGAAGAGGAGAAGAGAGGAACTGGAGGTGGAACAGGGGCTAAAGGTGGCAAAGAAGCTGAAATCTTTTGAACTAAATTTTCAACATTTTTGACAATTCTGGGGGATTTTTTCTAGTTCTAGCTTGAAACCAATGTCTTTCAATTTTTTCTTCATTCTTGGCATAGTTCCATCTTAGAAACCAAGGAACTCTGAATTTCTTAGCAAAATAAAGTATAGGTGGAAAAATGGGATTCTAATCTTCACAGCAACCGTCACAAGCTGAGGAGGGAGAACATATAAAGTGAGACCAAATTGATTCCACCATTGATTAAACCAGGCAAGAAAAGACCCATTAAAATCTTTATCAAAACTGATAAACCAAAAATGCTTAAACTCAGAATTTTGGAAAAGCATAAATCGGAACCAGGCATCAACATAATCATAATAAGAATGGGAATCTGAGAATTAGAGGAAGGTCTAAGAGAGGAAGGATGAGAATTCCAATCATCAATAGAGATGAAGTTGACAAAATATGCAATTGTACCAACAATTGTTTAAGGATTCTTGGTTTGCTGAGAAGTGGCCTAAATTGAACAGAATTGGTTTGGATTAAAATATCAGTATAAAATGACAAGCCCTTCAAAGGATGTTCAGGAATCCAGTGAAAATTTGGTGGAAAGTAAGAATGAGCCAACTGCTCAGGATTTTTTGAATTATCTTCAGAAGAAAATAAATACTGAGAAAAGGGGAGATCAATGAAGGGAATGGAAATATTATGAAGAAGGGGACTAGGTTCCTCAGGAGGAGCCATAGTTTCTGGTTTAGAAAAATGACTAAAAGCAGAAGTATTTGATGGAGAAATTTGGGAGTAGAAAGGGGAAAGACTTGAGAACTGAGTAGCAATGGGAGAATTAGGAGGAGGGGGAAGAGGAATAGAACACTCAGGTCTTAAAACATGGTTAATCTTTTCCTTGCCTTTTTTGCTGGCCATTGTGGCTCTGCAAAAATTCACGAGTAAGGAAATCAGGAATTGAATTATTAGAACCCTTAATATATTCAATATCAAAATAAAAAACACTTAAAATGGCTTGCCATCTGGCAAAAATTTGTTTTGATGCAATATTTTCAACATCTTTTTTGAAAATATACTTAGCAGATTTACAATCAATGCGTAAAAGAAATTTTTGATTAAGCAAATCAGACTAAAATTTAGTAATGTATAAAACAACATAAAGAATTTCTTTTTTAATAGTACTATAATTAATTTGCGCTTTATTCCAGGATCCAGAATGGAAGCGAATGATTTGTTCAGGATAATCAGAGGGAGATCCTGGGGAAACAATTTGTTTCAGAATACCTCCATATCCAATATCAGAGGCATCAGTATCAACAATTTTGAAAGAATTATCAGAAGGGATACCTAAGCAAGGGAGAGTTTTTACATGAAGCTTAATTTCTTTGATAAGAGAAGTATGAGTATTAGACCAAGGGGGAGGATTATCCTGCAACCTGTCAAACAAAGGTTTGCAGTACTTTCGTAAATCTTTGTAAAAATCAGCAATATAATTTTGAGAACCAAGAAATCTTTGGAGTTGGGATTTATTAAAGATAACATTAGGGAATTTGTCAGCAAATTGAATAGCCCTGTCAATAGGGTGAATTTGGCCTTTAGAGATATCAAATCCAAGAAATCTAATCTTATCCTGGAAGAGTTTGATCTTTTTGGCAGAAACAACAAGCCCGTTATGTTTGATGGTTTCTAGAAACGATTTCAAATGTTTCCAGTGTTCATCAATGGACTTTGAGAAAACAAGAACATCATCAATATACACAATGGTGAAATGACTGAAACGGTTGAAAATGTCATTCATAATATTCTGAAATTCACTAGGAGCATTCTTCAGACCAAAAGGCATGACATTCCATTCATAATGTCCAAAGGGGGTAGTAAGGCAGTCTTATACCTATCACTATCCTTGATTTGGACCTGCCAAAATCCTGACTTCATATCAAACTTAGAGAAGACAACAGCATCACTAAGGCGATTGACCAAATCTTTCCTATTGGGAATAGGATATTTAATCCATTCTAAAACATCATTGAGGGGCTTGTAATTGATAACTAACTTGGGAGCACCTCGTTCTAACTTAGCATTTTTCATAACATAAAAAGCAGCACATGACCAAGGAGACTTACTCTTACAAATAATTCCCTTAGCAAGCAAATCAGCAATTTCTTTTTGGCAAAATTCCAAAGTTTCGGAATTCATTTGAATAGGCCTAGCTTTAGTTGGAATTTTGTTTTCAGAAAAATCTTTCACATAAGGTAAAGAAACAATATGCTTTTTCCTATGCCAAAAAGCACTAGGAAGTTCAGAGCAAACAGAATCAATAATCAGGGTATTGAAAGCAGAGATCTTTGATTGCAAAAGCTTATCAGAAAATTGTTCAGCAATATTTTTGTATTCTAATTCTTGTTTGAGAAAATTGAGTTGTTTATGCTTGGCAAAAATTAAATTCAATCGACCATCATTAATATCAGATTTGGAAGCAAAGTGAAATTTTACTTCAAATCCCATTTTGACAGTTGTAACACCAGTATCATCAACAGAGATAGGATAAAGCATGGCAATAAAAGGAAGACCAAGAATTACTTTATCTGTCATATTCTTGACAAGAACAGCAGGAATATGAAAGCAAACATTATTCTGACAAACATAAACATTATTCAACTCATACTTAATGTGAAATTTGTTCCCACTGGCTGAACTTAACTCCTCGGTGGATTTTTCAAAATATTTGCTAGGGACTAACCCTTCTTGAATGCAATTTAAATCAGCACCAGAATCAATCAATGCAATAACATCAAGGGTAAAATCAGGGGAAACAATAATATGCACTTTGGAATACCATTTGGGAGGAACAACATTGTTAATAAGTTTGACAAAATAAACATTATCAGGATAAGGTATGGACTTATCCTTTTTTAAGCCAACTATCTCTTTTTTGACGTTACCAATCTCGAGTTTCAAATCTGAGATGGTAAATACTTTGGATTTTTGTTCTGGAACCTTTTCCAAAGTATTTTCAAGAGAGATTTTAGTGTCAACTTGTTCTTTGGATTTAGTCAAAACAGAACAAGTACCAAGTTTATCAGTAGGAATAAAGGGTTGGAGAAATCTTTCTTCAAATTGTAAATCGGGAGGAGTAGGTTTTAGATAAAAATTCTTTGTAAGATTGAAAGATCTGGATCCGTCAAAGATCCTTTGGAGTTTTGGCTCCATGTCAATATTTCCAAAGTTTTCTTCAAGAATTTTAATATCAGAATCAGTAGAATCATGAGAAATTTCAGAATCAGTAGAAGAAGCTTTTTCAATAGCAAAATTCTGTCCAGAAGAACTGGCACGAGCAGTAGTTAATTCAAAAAGTAGTTTGTTTACTTTCTCAAGGTTCATTTGAGAAGTATTTTTCAAACCAGAGGATTTCTTTAAATCAGGAAGAGAAATCAGAGGTTTTTCAACCATAGAAGGAGTGGAAGAAATTTTTGAATCAGTAGAGGGAGAGGGAATTTTCTCTTCAATCCGATCTAATTGTTGTCCTATGATATGAAGAGAGTGAGAAACAAAATTATTTTGCTCGATAATTTCCCTATCGTTTTCAATAGGATCCTTATTGGGAGTTTTGAAAGGGAAACATTTAACAACTTTATTACAATCAAGAAGAGTATTTTCAAGAGGAGGATGAGAAGATTTGACAACAGATTTATCTTCTTTAACAAAATTCTTTTTGACAACATTCAAAACATTATCGACAGGGAAATGTTTTTGAAGGTAATCAAAAATAAAATATGTGTTTGGGACTCAATCATCATCTCAGTCCATTTGACCTTAATAAGATTTCGTTCATTTTCAGAATATTTAGCACGGTAAGCATGCCGCAAATCACGATTTTCTTTTGAGTTAAAATCTTTGGACAAAGTTAGCCAATCAACAACAGAAAAGAAATCTTTAATGGGAGTAGTAATAACATTACACTGATGATGAGGATCAGTAGGAAGAGGAGCATTAAAATCAGAAGCAAAAGGAGAAGTAGATCCACCTTCATCATCTGTTTGGGGATGATTTCTAGTAGAGTAAAAAGCAGAAGAAACTTGGGAATGGGTATAAATTCCTTTAAGTTTCAAATCAGGGTTAACAATAGGATAAAGTGGAGGAGGAGCGTTAAGGGACTGATCCACATCCTTATCACGACGTCAGAGTCCTTCTGTGGTTGTGGAACCAGCAAAAGAATTCCTTCATTCGTTAATCAATAGAGGTCTTTCAATTCTACTTGAAAGTCCTAAATCAGAAAAATTGATTTTAACAGATCCATCCATATATTGTTGGATGTAATCAAGATTAGAGGCATCATTTACTACTCGAGAAGGTTTTGTAACACCTTCCAAAAGCCACTCGTTGGGGAGGTCAATCTCATCCCAGCAAATCATTTTTGGAGTTTTAATATTAGCATTCTGAGTAGAACTTTGAATTAACAAAGTAGATTCACCTGGATTCTTGATCACAGCTTGTGGATCTAGATTTGTTTTCATCAATTTATAATAAATACGATGGATGATAGCAAGAGGTCTGCTACCTTCTTCCATATTGTAACCAGAAGTAAGAATATTCAGCGTTAAAGCTTTAAGAGTATGAATATCATTCAAAGCAAGAGAAATATTATGGAAAACATCAAAATGGACAGGACCATTAAATAGAGAAGACTGAATTATACCAAGAATACTAGTACGGAAATCAACAAATCTAGCATCACGCAAACATAACAAAACAGAAGCATTGATACCAAGTCGAGTCAAAGGCTTGACTGCAACTTGAACAGATCCAATATGCAAGAATTTGTAACCTTTAGCAAGAGAATCATTAACAATTTTTTTATTAAACAAGGTAATAGTTTGATTATTACCTGAAATAGCAAATGTTTGTTCTACAGTTTTAACAGAATATGAAATTTTAAAAGAAGATTTTAACCAAGAAGTAGTATAAACATCAGAAGTAGAAAGTTTAGGGATATTCCATTTATCAAATTTAAAATCATTATCACCTACAACAAAAAATTGTTCAAAATTAACCACGTCAGGTGGTAAACTAGAATTAGAGCTAACAGAAGAATTAGATCTCCACATTTTGACACACAAACTACACACAAAATCACTCACTGGGTAAAGTCTTACAAAATCTCATCCTAGGTACTCACTCACAAGGCAAACTTCCTAAGCATGTCCTTCCTAGACGCAAAACTATCCACACATATCCTTGGCCTAACACACAGTTGAAACCAAAACTATCCACACATACCCTTGGCTAAACCCACAGTTTCTTTTTCACGCCCTAACACACCAACCCAGGCTTTCAACGGAACTTACAGATACCTCGCAAACTGTAGTGACGGGGTGGTGGACTACCGTTCAACACCTACGATCTCAACACAGAGAAAGGTTAACAGGGAGTAAAGACTTAGAAAGATCAAAAGCAAGACAAAACACAGGGAGGTCAAGAGGGAGCAGGGTGTACATCAACTATTATATAAATATATATATAATCATCAGGGTTTGCTAAAACCATATATATCAATCATATTCCGACCATTGGAAAACCTTCTCGTAGGCCCCTTGGAGAAAGCAATCCCATAGGGTAAATAATTGGATTTTACCACTTTCAAACGATTGTTGTTGTTCCCATCATCCGACAACGAGTCCCCGAAAACGAAGAGATGAGGTACTTGTGGATTTCTAATTGCATTACAATGTTGTTGCAAGTTTGATAGCAGCAAGAAAATAAGAAGCATCCACAACAAAGTCTTGAGTCGAGATGCCATTCAGAGCCAAAACAAGTAAAGCCTAAAGGGCCTTGAAATTCAAATTAAGGAAGATGAGATGAACGTCACCAAAGTTTCTAGTGAGGTGCTAATTAATGGTATTAAAATTTTGGGCGTAGGCATTATATGCGTTAACATTTGATGATTATCTTTATATTTTGAGGTATTTTGTTTACTCTAGTGTATGAATGTGTTGTTGTGTATGTAATGCTCTTTATTCCTATGATTTAGAAAGTCTTCCGCTGAGGTCTCTCGTCTTTGAGAGGTTGAAATCCCTGAGTCTTGCCTCCTGAGGGATAGGACTGGGAGATGAACTATGAGATCAATTACTAGCTAATTGACTTGCCCATCGGGGTCGCTATAATTTCTCTCGACGAGCTAGTGATGAGAAAGCCTGCACAGAGACAGCCCGACAACCTCCAAGACTTGCTGGACAAAGTGGAGGAATTCATCAATGAAGAAGAAACCTTGAAGGCAATGTGATCAGCTCAGAAGTTGCTAAAAAATTCGAAGATAAGAAAAGAAAAGAGAACCGAAGAATAGATGAACCGAGACCTTTCAAGAAGAAGTTCAGCAATTACACTTTCACACCACTCACTGCCAACATTTCCGAGGTCTTGATGGAAGTTAAGAAAGACCCAGAATACCAGAAGCCTCAGAGAATAATGGGTGCCCCACCGCCTCAAAATTGGGACAGGTACTGCGAGTTCTACGAGGCGAACGGTCACTACATGGAGGGTTGTATACCGTTAAGACTTCTCATCAAAAAGTTCATAAAAAACGGCAAGTTAGTCTGGTTTTTGGGAGAACAGAGGGGAGCAGTCGTCAATAGGGAAAACTATGTTCCAAAAGTGAGCTACTGAAACCCTCAGGACCACCGGCAAAGGGAACGATACAGAAGTAGAAGTCCAACAGAGGATCACAGAGGTCGGGTTAGACATCCTACCCTGGACTCATCGAAAAATATTTTTGGTGGAAAACATTTTCCTTGAAAAGATTTCTTAGAAAACATTTTTCGTTTTTTGGCATGTGCAAAAAATCAGGCGGGTCCCGGTTGGGTCCCTGACGTCAGAAAATGTTTTTAGGAGAAAACATTTTCTTGGAAAACATTTTCAGTAGAAAACATTTTTCTGAAAAATATTTTTCGGTATTTGGTGTATACGAAAAATCATATTAAACATTAAATTATTGTTAGTTAATTTGTAAATTTTACTTAAATATAATTTTTAGTTTTATTTTTTAAATTATTGTATATTAGTATTTTTATGTTGCGAATAAAAATTACATTTTATAGGTTAAAATGATTAAATGAAGAGAATAACTTATATAGGGAGGTTGCACAAAAGGTGAGTTTTGTGCAACCAATCAGAAGGTGACACCTAAGCTAAACTTACCAAACTTAAGGTTTTTTGAAAAAAAGTTCAACTACATCAGATTATGCCACATATGAAATAATTTAAGAAAAAAAAAGAATTGAAGGAGTGGTTGCCGGCCACCCCAAGTGGGGGAGGGGTGGTCGGCAGCCACTCCTAGGCCTATGGGTGGCCGCGCAGCCACTCCTAGGCCTAGGGGTGGAGGCCAGCCACCCCAAGTGGGGGAGGGGTGGCCAGCCAGCCAGCCCTTAAATTTTGTTTTTTTTCTTAAAAAAAAAAAAATATTTAATTTTTTATTTTATCTAGAGTATAGTCTGGTGTGATTGATTTTTTATTTTAACTATAAGTCTAATAAAATTGGTTGATGTGTCTGCTTCTTATTGGTGGCACAAAATGTGACTTTTGTGCAACAGGTGCACCCAAGTTGCTCTCTTAACAGAAAATATAAAAAATATTTGTGATTTTCCGTATGCGCGCCAAACGCCGAAAAATGTTTTCAACATAAAACATTTTCGTAAAATGACTTTCTTGAAAATATTCTACGACGGAGAATATTTTATGCCGAAACAAACAGAGCCTTAATTAGATAATCAAGCTCAGATTAAATTTCAAGACAATCAAAAGGAAGCTAAAGTAAAAAGTATGGACACAAATGCTAATTCCTTAAAAACTTTGAGAGATGGTGACCAAGCTACATCACCTTGAGTAGAAAGTCATGAAGACTTTTTAATCTAAATTTTAGACGAAAATTACCATCCATGAGCTTCTGACTATATTCATGTATTAGTTATGTTACTATTCACCAGCTCCTCCTCTAGTTCTTTTCTGAAGCTCTCTGACTCTTGCCAATCAATATTTTCGATGTTTATACCTTATTTGACATTTCTTGATATGTTACTTGATTCTAAATTCTCTTTTATTTTCTCAAATCGTTCACCTACGAAGAAGATCAAGATTTATTTGCATATGATGGTTTTGAGCCATCGGAGAATATAGAATCTGATATTAAAATAAAGAGGGGTAAATGAATGAGAGAAAACATAGATTTTAGGTGGTTTAGCCTATAACCTGCATCGACATGGTAAACCCTATTTTTGGCTACATTTTTCTTGATGTGTGATTTGAGTACATAACTCTATTTATAGAGCTTTAAGCTGATTTCAAATACAAAGAAAATCCCTTGAATTGAGGCTAATTAATCACAAATCAAATCCACATTAATCCAAAGAATTTCTATCCTTATTGAAGAAAGAAAAAGTCTAACACTAGTAATGTTTTTCGCTCATTTTGTGAAGATAGTTTATATGAGAAACTTAAAATTCGCTTATTCTTTGATATATATACATATGAGATAAGTGTATATGTGTTTTTCGTTCATTCGAGGTTAAAGTGAAGTGTTTTATTTCACTTTTTTAATTTCAATATGAATAAGGGTTCGTTTGGGATTGTAGTTTCAATAAGTGTGATTTTAAAAATTATATTATTAAAAATTATGATTTTGAAATCGCTACTTTTTAAAATCACAAAGGCGTTTGGTAATCAATTTTTTTTTTTCATTATTTATAACTTATTTGACCTTTCTTGATATGTTACTTGGGTTATTTAATTGATTCTAAAATCACCTACGGAGGAAGATCGAGACTTATTTGCCCATGATGAATGATTATTGGCCATGGGAGAAAGACAAGTCTAAAATGAAAGAACTCCTAATCAAATGAAAAAATATAAACAAATATCGGATATAAAATAAAATACAAGGATTTTATGTAATTCGGTCAATGACCTACGTCCACAAGATAAAACCTAAAGGGTTATATTTTGCTTTTATTCATGAGTAATGTCAGGGGTCATCTTTTTATTTTCTTTTTAACCTCCTAAAGCTGATGTGGCTTTTAAAATCATCATTAAATTTTAGATGAATTATACTTGAATTTTGATCCAATGGTAATTTTGAAAGCCACATCAGCTTTAGGAGGATAAAAAGATGATCCTTAGCATTCCTCTTTATTCATTGATGAGTTTACAATACAAGAGGCTCTATTTATAGAGCTTACATAAATATAATCTTAATCAAATCTCTTAATTTATAATGATTTAATCTCACACAATACATCTTTTTCGCTCGTTCTGTGAAGATAGTCTATCTGTGCAACTTAAAATGCACTTATTCTTAATTTGCTATATATATATATATATATATATATATATGCCACATCGACTTTTATGGGCAAAATATGAAGTTTTTATTAGATTCTAGCATTTCTCTCTCTCTCTAATAAAAACTTTATATTTTGCCCAGAGAAATGATAGAATCTAATAAAACTCCCACGTTTTGCCCATCAAAATCCTAGATGACAAAGTGCACATGGCCCAAGTTGATGTAAAAGGGCACATGACCTAAGTTGATGACAAATGGCACTTTGCCACTTAGGATTTTAATGGCCAGCATATCGAAAAAAACATATCTCATATATATATATGAGATAAGTGTATATGTGTTTTTCTTTCATTTGAGGTTAAAGTGAAGTATTTTCATGCACTTTTTTAATCTCAATATGAATAACTCTACAACATTCTCTCTCCTTTTGGTGACTTTCATTGTTTTCTCTTCTGGAAGGGCATTAATTTCGGTTAATTTTTTTTTTTTTTTACATTTCAATATGGGAAAAACTTCTATCCGGAAGAGGTGTAAAACATAGGTTTTACAACCTCCAATAATATGGTGACACCTCAAAGGAAGCTAAAGTAAGGAAACAAATGCTAATTCCTTAAAAACTTTGAGAGAGGGAGACGAAGCTATATCACTAAAGTAGAAAGTCATGCCGAAGACGTTTTAATATAAATTTTAGACGAAGATTACCATCCATGAGCATATCAGGATTTCTTTGTCCATGATGATTATGGGTCATGGGAGAAAGACAAAGTCTAAAATGAAAGAACTCTTCATCAAATGGAAAAAATATAAACAAATAGCGGATATAAAATAAAATATAAAGTAAAAATATAAGATGCGCTTATTTTTTGCTATATATATGAGATAAGTGTATGTGTTTTTCGTTCAGTTGAGGTAAAAGTGAAGTACTTCACTAACCTTTTTTAATCCCAATATGAATAACCCTGTTGCAATATTGTCTCTACTTTTGGTGACTGTCCTAGTTTTCACTTTTGATACTGTTTCTTTTTTCCTTATTTTGTTAAAAAAAAATTGGAAGGGCATTAATTTTGTTTAATTTTCATTCCTTTTGGTGACTTTCCTGGTTCTCTCTTTTGGTATTGTTTCCTCTCGTTCGTAATTTTTTTTTTTTTTTTTTTTTGAAGAGCATTAATCTCTTTTAATTTGTCTACAATGCAATATCAAATTTTGTGCATATATATATAAATATAATCGTTGTTGTTGTTTATATTCAACAAAAAAAAAAAAAGTCTTAATATTCAAATTTATTTTGGTTTTATTTTTTCATATTGGTGTATACATTTTCTTACTGGTTACTAATTCTTGTTTGGTGCTAAAAATAAACAAAGAATATAGTTTTGACATTTAGTCTTCAGAAAATTGGCTACACTTTTTTGTGTAGGGTGATACTAATTTGACCTTTACATTGTTTTCTTTTACTTGCTCTTAATATATATATATATATATATATATATATATATATATATATATATATTGACCATCACAACATGAGTTTATGATGATTCCAAACTTTCATTGAGCCTTACGATGAGCCTATTAATTCTCTAAAGTACCAACATTCACTACAAAAAAAAATAAGGTTTACTAACGCTTAGAATAGAAGCATTTTAATAAAACATCCCTTTATATGGACGTTTTATTGTGTAAATGATACAAAATAAAATTAGCAACACCTGCGCAGAAAAACGTCCCCTTAATTCAGGATATTTCAATACGATATGCCCCAATTTAGTTAATTAAGTACGTCTGGTTGACAAGCGCCCTTAATTCGAGACGCCAGCTATCTAGGCGCCCTTAATTAGGGGTGCCAGCCAGCTAGAAGCCCTTAATTAGGGGCGCTTGCCAGTTAGGCGCCCTTAATTAAGTGCGCTTGGCAATTAAGGGCGCCTGGCTGGCAAGCACCCTTAATTTGGGACGCCTGCTATCTAGGAGCCCTTAATTAGGGGCGCTTGCTAGCTAGGCGCCCTTACTTAAGTGCGCCTAGCTAGCAAGCGCTCCTAATTAAGGGTGCCTGGCTGGCAAGCGCCCTTAATTCAGGACACTTGCTATCCAGGCGCCTTAAGCGCCTCTAATTAAGGGCACCTGGCTTGCAAGTGCCCTTAATTAGGGGAGCTTGCTAGCTAAGTGCCCTTAAATAAGGGTGCCTGGATAGCAGGCGTACCGAAATTATTTTTAGTTATATAGGGGAACTAGTTGCTTAAACATTAAGTTATATAAAAATAACTTAAACAAAATAAAGAATAAAAGATAAGGAAGAACAACGTAAAATTTGAAATTCTAATGTTGGCTTATCTTTTATCCTTTATTGTTGGCTTATATAACTTCAAAACAAGAAAAATTATTTTATGTTGTTCTTCTTTTATCTTTTTTCTTTTTATAGGGGAACTAGCTACTCAAACACAATTCATTACTGTTTATTTAAGAACATATATATGATTGTATAATATACATTTGCATCTATTTATATATAGGTGAGAATAGATTAACAAATGAAGATGAGCATGCAGCTCATGCAAAAGGCAACCATCGTGGATCATCACAAAGTATGCGTAGATCTTCATATCTTAGTCACTTCTAATATAATCTAATTATATATAAGTTTGCACTTTCAAAATAGTTAGATATAGGTTTGTAATTTAATTATTTTTTTTTGGTTTTATCATTTGCAGGTAATCGTTAAGTGACATACGTATACTTGACCTGTTAGGTTTGATACGTATTTGACGCCAAATGCTAAGCGAACCCGTTGGTATATTTTATTTCATATGCAATATATAATTTTTGTAAACTCTTTTAAGAGATGGTACACTTTGTGTTTATAATATCGTTTTGGATATTTTATTTCATATGTATGGTACAATTTTTGTTAACTCTTTAAGATGTGGTACACTTTGTGTTTATGATATCGTCATTTTGGATTTAGATGTCTTATGAGATATAAGATTGTATATATGGATTAGATATGTATTGTGAGATATGTATAAGATTGTATGAGATTGATATATGAATGGAGAAAATATTTATGGATTAATCCAGTATTTAGAAGAAAATACGCAATACAATTGTATTGTGTATTGTATATAAGGAAAAAATAAAAAATATATATATGGATTGCATGGGAAAAATATTTTCTCCATGTATTAATTATTGGAGGCGCTTCGCTATGTGGAAGCGCTCCTATATAGAAATAGGGGCGCTTTACACGCAAGTGCCCCCTTTTATGAAAGGGGGCGCTTGCCCACCTGAGCACCTCCTTTTTAGAATGAGGGCGCTTCCAAGGCAAGTGACCCCTTTTAAAAAAGGGGGAGCTTGCCTTGGAAGCGCCCTCATTTTAAAAAGGGGGCGTTTTTCACCACTAAGAGCCCCTTTTTTAAAAGTGGGCGCTTTGTTCCAAACGTCCTCTTTTTGAGGCGTTTTTTAGTAAAAAAATGTCTCAAACTTAAATTCTAGTCGCCATAAAAACCGAAGTGTCCCAAGTGCCCCTAATCAAGGGATTACGAAATCAATAGAGACGTTTTTTTGGCCAAAATGCCCCAAATAACCATGTCACTAAACTTTTTTTTTTTTTTTTTTTTTTTTTTTTGTGGTGATTCCGCTTAAATTTCAATATCTTTAAATTATATTGTGAGAATCTTCGTATTTACTTTAAGATATATTAATTTCAATCTGGCAACTTCGGTAGCGGCGTTGTGGTGGTGCGTCAGTGCTTGAAGGTGCGATGGCGCTGGACTTAGTGAGTCGGAGAGGCGGTGGCTGCTGGGTTGCGATGGGAGCAGCTAAGCAGCGCTGTGATGCCGTGATGGAGACTATCGCCGGTGCTGCGCGGATGAACGCTAGATGAAGATCTAGTGGAGCTAGGTGGTAGATCTGCCGTGAAAGAGCTGGCAACATCTATGGAAGGCGGCTGGGAAGCGCTCGTGAAAGGCTAGGGAAGGTGTGGCGGCTGGGCTATGAGCGGGAATGGAAGTTGATGCTTGCTGGATGCTGATAGAGAGCAGCATGGCTACAGAGACGATGATGAGGTTTGGTGATTCCGGCAGATTCAGGACGGCGGGGCTTGGGTTGTGAATGGCGCTGATGAGCAGCACGTTATGGATGGTGGAGTGCCGTCGTCGGAAACTGGAGGGAATGAAGGTATCACAAAGAAGAAGACACTGAGGAATGGTTGCTGTTTTGCTGGTGTTGTGCGGCGGCGTGATGTAGAAGTGATAACAACAAATCCCTATTTTATTTTATTATTATTTTTTTTTTTAAACCTAGTCATATTTAAGTGCAAGATCTATGTGAAAAGATCTGCAAAAATATTGACCGTACAGTACAAGAAAACAAAATAGAAGAAAATAAAAATTCACATGACCATTTTAGCGTTAGCGGAAAGGCTCTGATACCATGAAAAAATTCATAATAAAATACTAAATTGCGGAATAATAAAATAAGACACAAAATTTTTACGTGGCTCGGTCTATGACCTACATACACAAATAAAGCCTTGAGGGCTATATTTTGTTTTATTCAATGAATGATTTCACAATACAAATGATCCCTATATATATATATGGATGTGAAAAGAATACAAAAAGATATGATTGATAAAATCAAATAAGTATCCAATGTTTCTCATTTAATTTTATCAATTACAATTAATACAAATATATTCTTATAATATCAAATCTCACAAAATATATTCTAACAGGAGCAACATCAGCCTCGCACAACAATCTATGTCTTCAATCATTGGAGCTATCTATTGACCAATCAAGAGTAGATCAAAGGCTAAATTATGCCCAATCCCATTTAGCCTATATGTATTGCTTAAAATCATGATTCTTTTCGTAATCTCAAAAGTTTAGTTTATTTTTTAGTTTCCAATTTGCTTGTTTTGCAAAATGACTTATTGTTTCGGTAATCTTTTTGCTATTTTGTTTTTCTTTTGGTTATATATATATATATATATATATATATATATATATATTGTGTGTAGGGTGCCAGGGATGTACTCTTTTGACTTTAATAAGTCGAGCTTTATGATGAGCCTATTAATTCTCTTAAATGAGGCATGTTAAATGAACAACTTTTTGGCATAATTTTAACCCAATTTTTCTCTTTTCCTTTTTTATTTTATTTTTTTATTTTTTTATTTTTTTTTATTTATAAAAAAATGGTATTTTTCTTCATAAAAATTGTCATTTTTTTTTTTAAAAAAATGGTTATTATTATGAAGAAAAAGACCATTTTTTTTTTTAAATATCAAATAAAAAAAGGACCAAATAGGATATTATTGCTTAAGAAATTTTATTTTGTTTTTCAAAAAAATGACCACATAAGAGAGAAGTTGGGCCAAAGTTGTGCCAAAAAGTTATGCCTTTATCATTTTACTAAATACAAATATCATACTTAAGACAATATATTTTTAAACTATATTGTGAGAAAGTGTGTATTCAATTTAAGATATATTGCAACCTATTATATATATACGAAGTGTTCTCTTTTTAATTTTTTATTATTTTTCATCTTTAAGGTGAAAGTCATGGTGTATATATATAGATAGAAGATTTTTTTTGTACTCTTGATCTTTTGAATTTAAAATGGAAGGGTTAGGGCTAAAGAATTCTGTAATTTTGATATATAATATTGTATGAATATATAAATAATTGATTAATTTATTTTTTGTTTTGATTGTACGTACTTGTTTCCTTTAACATGTAATATTGTTACAATATAATATAAGTATGTTAGCACCATAATAAAACTATTATATTTGACTTAATAAACATATATTTTTTTTTCAATCCTAAATAATTGGAATGGTATCAGGACATGACGGTGGTAGAGGTGGTGATGTCTGCAATGATCTTCCTAGTTGTGTTGGGTAGCATTTGCAAGGGCAGGTGCAACATGTTTTGTGTTATTCCATATTGTCTGAATCCTAACACGTGTTGTTGCTAGCCTCAACTTCCAGTTGTTTAGCTTGTGAATTTTATGAATTTCAAAAAGAACTTAAATAAAGTGAAAAGGAAAAGGAAGGGCTAAAGAGTGTTGTGGCGATCGAATAAATCGAAATGAATAAAATAATGCTTTGGTACAATCATCAATTTTTTTTTTTTTAATCATTGATGGAAAGCAAATTTAGTAATTTTTTACAAATAAATGTTCGGTCTTAAATTATTTGTAATAACTAATAAATATTCAAACTTTAACCGTTTACTCCCAAGTTCTCACCCCGTAGCATGTCAATTAAAACCACCGTTGCATCCTACATTTACTTTTATTTATAATTTCATTCAAAAGTAATTTTCATTCACACGCCAGGAAGTGAGAAATTCGGAGTAAATAGTAGGAAATGCTAGAAAAATGACCAAAGTCATTATAGAATTTGAGATGATTATTATTATGTTTTTATCTATTTGTAATTTTAAAAGTTACATTACATTTGGGAGGACACACAAAGGACTATAATCCTCCTTCCACCAAATTATTACAACCAACTAGGAGACAATGAAATCGAGGCGGGGGTTTAATATATATATATATATACCCCATGCATTTGCTACCTACACAACCAAGAAGATCAAAGCAGGCACCTGGACCTTTACCACTCCTTGTCATGGTATGAATCTTATTATTTAGACCCAAAAAAATAAGGTTATTAAGGAAAATATAATAATTTTAGTACGGTGCTAACATACCTATATTCTAACAATATTACATGTTAAAGTAAACAGTTACAATCAAAAATATAAAATAAATTACGTTGTTCAATCAATTGTTTATGTAATTAAAAAGCTCAGCATAAGGCTCAACTTATGAAACTTTGGAATCATGTTGTGATGTAAAGGTTCAAAATATTACCACTCTAAAAAAAAATATTGGCCAATTTTCTGAAGTCTGAATGTCAAAACAATATTCTAGAATGAATGTTTAAATCCCAATTGTTTGGTATTCAATTTAACGATGGAGACAAATTTAGATTCAGTGATGAGACTTCTAGAAACCCATACTTATCTTATATCTTACTATCGTTGGGATCCAAACTATTATCTTCATCATTGCCTTATTCTAAAGAAACATTTTTAATTTTGAAATTCACATTTGTCCCAATACTATTACCATTTATGAACTTGTCCCAACTTTTGGATTTGATTTCACGTGATATAACCACTACTATAAAACTAATACATAATTTTAGACCATATGATTCTAGCATGTATATATATATATATTTAATAGGAATAACAAAGTATGTAATTTTTACAAGACAGATGTCAATTTAATAAAATTCCTCCAATTTAATTTTGAATAAAGCTTTGTCTTATAGCAGTAGCTATGGTCAGCCACAATCACCCCTTCATCCATCTTGCTCAAAAAGGAACTTTTTTGGTCACCCTAATCTACTTGGAACTTAAGATCACTAGATGCTAAGGCTTCAATTTTGGTACCACACTCCATTGTGCGTCTTACTCAAGCCCTTAACACAACACTACTAGATGCTGACCTAGCTAGTAGTAAATAACCCTAGTCAATAGATGCTAAGCTAGCGATTTCAACATGTTTGAAAAACTAATCAGTATTTGATAAAATAGTTGTTTGACCTTTAAAATTCGGCATTTTTAAAAACACATGCCCTTATCTACGGGTTGAAAATGTATATTATTTCATTTTTTAAAATCTCTATTTTGGTTAAATGAGTTAAAGTAATGATTAAGTGATTAAATTTACCTCTTCCTATAAGATTAAGTTGTTGCGATAAATGGTAATTTAACATGGTATTAGAGATAAAGTTCTTGAGTTCGAACCTTGATTCCATCAAATGACTCCCATTTAAACTAAATATTTCATGTATTAGGCCTTACCTATTAAAAGTGAGTTTGAATCCAAACGTAAGAGGGGTGTTAAAGTAATGATTAAGTTATTCAATTTATCTCTTCCTATAAGCTTAAGCTTTTGGGATAGCTGTTAATTTAATATGGTATTAAAGCTAAAAGTCATGAGATCGAACCTTGACTCTGTCAAATCACTTCCATTTAAATTAAATATTCTATGTGTTGGGCCTCATCTATTAAAACGCGTTATTGGTCTTCAAAATCACATGGCCAAACACACTTAGTTTCTAGTTCGTGAAGAAAAGGAGAAAAAGAACCATGAAAACGTATGATTTGATTTTTCAAACAGCAGTACCCCCAAGACCTTGGGATCTAATTTACATGAGCTCACAATGCTCTATACATAATCAGTTTTTTAGTCCAATCTGCACACCCCCAGCTTAGGCTAAGACGCCCCCATTAAGCTAGAAAATTATGATTGGAAAGATATGATAGATTGAATTTGATAATTTAGGTAGAAAATATTAATTACCTTAGTAACCTTAGCCTTAGGTTAATGGGTGCGTTTGAGATTGTGATTTCGCAAGAATAATCTAGGTTTTTAAAAGATATCGCAAAACTTAAGGCATTTGGTATTGTGATTTAAAAAGCACATAATCTTAAATAAAATAAAAAATAAAAATAAAAATTAAAAAATTAAAAAAAATTGCTATTTGTATAAGTAGGCTAAGGGGTGATTATTTGAAAAAACGCAAATTTAAATCAAAATCACGATTTCGCATAACAATTATTTGATAAAAAAATATTTTTAACATATTTTACCAAATGCTTTTACCAATTGAAAAAGTAGCGATTTCAAAAATAAAATTTTTAAAATTACACTTATTGAAACCACAATTCCAAATGGACCCTAAGGTAATTGATCATTTCTTTGTAGGTTTAATGGTGGAGGAAATTTATAAATGCTCCTGCCATCCATCCTATCCTATGTGAGTATGGTCCGCAACAGATAAAACCAATTCCAATGTATCAAATGTTGTGGGAACCACTGCTACATAAAATTGGGGAGGATGGGAGGAGATGGGGGGTTGATTTATAGATTTACTTCCCCCATTAAACCTACCAAGAAAGGGTCAATTACCTTATCCCAAGGCTAACTTCACTAAGGTAATTAATAGGAAAAAAATATAAAAAACTCTTCTCAACTAACAGCGGCTTTTAGAAAAGGCCCACGAAGTTTAAGGTATGCTAAAGTGATATATCAAACTACCAAAGTGTGGTCCTCAATGGGTAGTTCAATTGGCTAGGGACCGCACCTCATGAAGCGAAGATTACTAGTTCGAATCCCCCCACCCCCCTCTTGTGTGGACATGTAAAAAAAACTACCGAAGTGTGCCAAAAAAGGCAATTTTTTTGAGTATATTCCTATAATACTCACATTCTCTTAAAAACTAAAATAAAATAAATAAATAAACTTAACAATTTTTTAAACCCAAAAAAAAAAGGAACAAAAAAAAAAGAAAAAGAAAAAACCCAAGGGGTGGATAAAAAAAAAAAAAAATTGGGATAGATAAAAAAATTAGTCAGTACTGTAGTTGGCCTAAATTAAAAAGTGCTCAATGTCGTATGAAAGTGAACTCAAAATTGGGATAGATACAATTGCTCGTTTGTGATTTCTGATGAATGTGAAGTTAGACTTATTTTAAAGTCTGTTTGGATTTGCAATTTTAAAAAGTGTGATTTAAAATGCAGATTCACTACATTTTCAAATCGTAATTTTTTAAAAATGCAATCTCTAACAATTCATTTTCTGTGATTTGCTTTAAAATTGCACTTTTTTCTATGAAATCGCAATGACAAATGTACCCGTAGCATACCAACAAATATAAGGAAAAAAAAAAAATACACTAAACAAGATGAACAACCTTGGCTTGTAATTTGTTGTTAATTCCAAATAATACAATATTCAAAATTGGAATGGTTGATACGTAACCCCTATGGTAAATTGGTGGGTAGATTAACATTATAGGGACATTACAAATTGAGCGATAGATTGAACAAAATAAGTACAATTTAGCCCAAATTGTGCGCCGCATACCTTAATCGACTTAGTCTAACAAGCCCCATTAAACTAAAAAAATTAAGATAAGAAAAATAGAATAGATTGAATTTGCTAATTTAGGAGGGAAATATTAATTGCCTTTGTGACCTTAGCCTTAAGCTAAGCTAATTGATCATTCCTTTGTGGGTTTAATGGGGGAGTAAATCTATAAGTCATAGTTATATATATATATATATATATATATATATATATATATATATATATATATATAAGTCATAGCCACATAGGATAGGGGGAGGATGTGTAGACTTAGGGTCTATTTGAGATTACGTTTGAGGATCCTAAAAGTGCTTTTAACACCCAAAAAGTCCGTTTGAAGAAAAGAGTACTCTTTTGGTCAAAAATTAAAAGCACTTTTAAGGGTTCAAAAAGCCTAAAAATGGCCCAAACACACTTTTGGCAAAAGCTTAAAATTGAAGTTTTTGCCAAAAAGCTCTTTTTTACTTAAAAACTCTACTTCTCAAGCGCAATCTCAAACATGCTCTACTTTAGATAGGGTCCAATCTATCAAATTCTTTATAGTCAAAATTTTATTTTTATTTAGTAGCGCACTAGAAACTTTGGTGGCGGCTATAAATAATTCTCTCATGTTCATCTTTGTACTACACCGTCAATCTATCAGATCCTTTATGCTTTACTTGTTTTGGCTGTCAATGGCATCTCAACTCAAGTCATTGTTTTGGATGCTTCTTATTTTCTTGCTGCTATCAAACTTGCAACAACATTGTAATGCAGTTGGAAATCCACAAGTACCTTGTCTCTTCGCTTTCGGGGCCTCCTTGTCAGATGATGGGAACAACAACAATCGTTTGACATTGTATGCTCTTGACCTAAGTGCGAGCGTTCGCTTAGGTGATCACCACGAGTGTTCATTGACCAGTTTTTGAAGCATTAGGTAATACCCAAACTTACGCCTGAACCCTTTTATCCATTGTGTCATTGTAACACCCTCCAAATCTGGCCTTGACCAGTCTTGTTGGGTTACTTGCAATTAGCTAACTGGGGAACCGCCACTTTAAGCATTATCAGAGTTATTCCATAGGACGATGAGATAAATCTCAAAAATCTAATAACCATAAAAGAAACATATATTATCCTCGAAACATAGACACAAAGCAACTAATAGAAATAATAAGCTGATCAAACCTTGTAATAATGTGAAGATCTCTTTCTTAAACAATTCCGTAGTGGCAACCTCGCTACTACTCTCTTCCCAGGAAGAGGTTTCCTACAAGATGTAATAACTGCATAAGTCTAAAGACTTAGTAAGTAAACCTCACAATTGGGTATGATATGAGCCATTTATTACTGAACATAAATAAACGTGCAGTTTGACAAAGATTTAAAAGATGAGAGGTGTTGTCTCTGTTAATACACCAACAGAATATTGTTTTGTTAAAAGAAAGAGTTGTACTTCTAGCGGCAATCGCCTAAGTGTTTTAATGCAGAAAACTAATGACTTAATATGTCATAACTATCATATATGGTATATCCGAGATATTACCCATTTTCGGCAAGGTTAGTGCTGTCCCAAGGGACTTGTAATACAATGCCTATACCCCGACCATTGTATGCTATCGTCCATAGCACTAGCAGCCGATCGAATCTGACCTTAGATGGCCTACGCTACTAATGATGTACGTTCTATAGTGACCTGCCAATTAAGGCTGTGCCAGTCACGAAATAACTATTGGATTCAAGGCCTTTATATCACATCTATACACATGTTTGACCATATAATCAAGTCTATATAGTAAGCCCATGATCATTATGCCACTCGTACCGGTGTACCATGTCATGTGATGCATCTTATCAACCATTTACTAAGACAGTTACCAAGTTATACGAAAATGTAGACATGCTCATATCATACGTGTACTCAGTTAGCTAACATATTGCATATTTTTAAGGAAAACGATCGTACATGTTTACTTACCTCCTGCGCTCGCATGAGTCCTCCCACATCACAAATCCGTCCTATAATGAAATTGATAAGGAAAACTTTTTTTAGGTCTCCCAATCTGACTGGGAGACTGAATTACAGTTTTTCTGGGATTCCTAGGGCTTTTAGGGTTTGTTTTACTCCTTATAAATAGGCCTCTCAGCCTTGAAGAGAGGTATGCTTAGTTTTAGACAGAAAATATCCTCTTTGAAGCTTGAAGGGTTGAAAAGAAGATGAACATGGTAGGAAGCCATTCTAGCACCTCCATGAGCGGCTAAACTTGTAGTAGGGTGTTGATGTAGCCCTTTCCAAGTAACAATGGTTTAATTTTATTTTTAATTTAGGAATTTTCTATATGTATGATGGTTGTATAACTTGGAAATTTGGTTTTAAAGTTTATATTCAATCATTATAAAAATTTTCTCTTGTCTTAGAAAGCTTTTAATCTTGATTGAACTTAATCCTTCATATTTTTTGTGATTATATGAATGATTATTATAAAACGGTTTTAACTGACACATGATCAAGAGGGTTTGATAGGTCATGCCTAGGGAAGGTGAATTACTCTATACCCTACCTTAGTGTAATTTAGGTAGACAATTCGTACGACCCGAAGATGAGTTATGCTTATCCCTTGATTGCGTGTAACTCATTAAGCGATTTGATAGTCTATACCTAGGGAAGATGCACTATACTGCATCTAGAGGTTAGGCCAATGGTCCGTGCCAACTGAAGATGGATTTTACTTATTTCTTAATTATGGTATTTTCTTGACTTCTCGAGTGAGAGCCTATATCATGCATATTATAAATTTTCCTTGTTAATTTAAGATTGACCATTGTTATGTGCTTAGAGGTAAAAGTAACCCCCTATTCTTTCTCTCATTATTACTATTTATCTTTACTTTTATGTATTTATTTTGAGAATAACTTCTATAGGGTCTTGACATAAACCAAGGCCTTTGTGCCATCCAATAAAAGGCGACACATTAGCGCGGAACATTATAACAAAAATATGGTGTTCCACCTAATCTTTTTTCTAGAATACCTAAAACAAGACAACTTCTAGAATAAACTTTTCATATTTTTCTCCAAAACCACCCCAGCCACCAACCTACTACCGGAGACGACGCCGGCCAGTACAGAAAAAGTAGGAGACGACGGCGGCCGATACCCCTCTCACTCTCACCGGCGACAACAGAAACTATCACAAAAGCAACCCAAAATTAAGACTCATTCATCCCTGCTTCAACAGTACCCAGACAGAAAAATCATTCACAGTGGGTAGTAAAAATACAATAAGATAATCATTGAGAATTGTTCCAAGACATTTTTTTTCATCTAGAAGATTAGAAGATTAGAAAGCATCCCCGGTGTGTGAGAGAGAGGGAGCACAAGAGAAAAAATCTATATTGCTGCCGGTGAGAGAGAAAGGGGCACCGACCGATGTTGTGTCTGGCTTTCTCTGTACCGGCCGGCGTCATCTTCGGCGTCGTATCTGGCGGCAGGTTAGTGGCTGGGGTGGTTTTGGAGAAAAATATGAAAAGTTTATCCTAGAAGCTGTTTTGTTTTAAGTATTCTAGAAAAAAGATTAAGTGGAACACCATATTTTTGTTATATTGTTCCACGCTGATGTGTCGCCTTCTTATTGGAGGGCACAAAGGCTTTAGTTTGTGCCAAGACTAGGGCCGGCAATTTTGACACGACCCGCGAATCCGACACGAACACGACACGAAAAAACAGATATTGGGTTTGGGCTAATCGGGTTCGGGTCGTAATCGGGTCTGCCCGATTAAGACCCGAAAATTTCGTGTCGTAATCGGGTCTACCCGATTAAGACCCGAAAATTTCGTGTCTGGCGGGTCGACCCGTCGGGTCTGGCGACCCGCCAGACCCGTTTTTTTTTTTCTTTTTTCTGGACCCGCCGACCCGGTTTTTTTTTCTTGGTTTTTTTCTGGACCCGGCAGCAGCTCACGCACGACACGACTCTCGCCTCAGTCCTCAGACTCCTCACGCCAGTTTAGTAGTTTACTTACTTTACTCTTTTGTCTTTACCATTTTGAAAATCAGTCTCTCTGTAACGTAACCTAACCCTCTCCCTGACTTCCTCTCACTTTGTCTTTACCATTTTTGGAATATGAGTCTTTGTGGATCTCTGCGATCCCAATATCAATGGGAGTCCTTGTGGAAGGCCCTTCTTGGGTTTCCCAGCTCCTTCTCCTTGATTCTAGCTGTGTGTCATCTCCGATTGCATGTATTATTATTGCTTTAGCATTTATTAGGATTTTCTTTTCTTTTTAAATATTCTTCATCTGGGTATTTGCATTGATAAGGATTTGGAATGATTCTTGGGATTTATGTTGATTTTATAATAACTTTCTTCTTTCTCTCTGTAATAAAACTACAGATGAAATTCTAATGTCTACTAATGAAGAACTCTCTAAACATTGATGTCATTGTTTGTTTCGAATAGCAAATTTGTGATCTTTAGAAAAATTTTACTGTACTTTACCTTGTCGTTGCTAAAATGAAAATCACTTAAATTATAACTATTCTATTATATTACACATTTTGATAAATGTATTTGTACAATTAAATAAGGGTCTTGGTCTTCTATGGCTCTCATGGAATTCAAAAATATTGAGTCTTGGCCCAGGGTTGGATGCTAAAAAAAATGTCTGAGAATTTGTATCTTTGTTCAAATTAATTTTTTAACACTTTTGTTACATGTGGGACTAAATTATAAGTGGACTATTTTAATAAATGAACTTACTTGTTTTAACTTTTAACTTTTAAGTTTAGGTGAAATTATGAGTTTAGTAATTTATTTTGGAGTACAATTTGTCAATTACGGTCACTTTCCAATTTTTTTTTTTTTTCTTATCCTTTATTAAAGCCTTTAATCTCTTAGAACTCAATTTTTTGCATTGACTATATTGATGTATTAGTATTATTATTACAATTTTGAATTTTAATTTTTTTTAAAAAAAAAATTTATAGTTTAGGGTAATCGGGTCGTGTCGGGTCGTGTCTACCCGTTTATACCCGGTTATTTTAAACGGGTCGTGTCGGGTTACCCGGTTATTTTCGTGTCATAATCGTGTCAAACCCGATTACCCGTTTAGCTAAACGGGTCGTGTCTGGGTATAGGCTAATCGTGTAACGGGTACCCGCGGGTCGTAATCGGGTCGTGTATGGGTACCCATTTTGCCAC
>NC_081541.1:36820680-36824318 GCF_901000735.1 Corylus avellana | reverse complement strand
TTGTGCCAAGACCCTATAGAAGTTATTCTCATATTATTATTATTATTATTATTATGACCAAAGTCATCATAGAATTTGTGATGATTATTATTATGTTTTCATCTATTTGTGATTTTAAAAGTCACATCATATTTGGGAGGACACACGAAGGACTATAATCCTCCTTCCACCAAATTATTACGACCAACTAGGAGATAATGAAATCGAGGCGGGGGTTTTATATATATATATACCATGCAGTTGCTACCTACACAACTAGGAATATCAAAGCAAGCACTTGCACCTTTACCACTCCTTGTCCTGGTACGAATCTTATTATTGAAACCCAAAAAAATAAGGTTATTAAGGCAAATATAATAATTTCAGTACGGTGTTAACATACCTATATTCTAACAATATTACATGTTAAAGTAAACAGTTACAATCAAAAATATAAAATAAATTACGTTGTTCAATCAATTGTTTATGTAATAAAAAGAGCTCAGCATAAGGCTCAACTTATGAAAGTTTGGAATCACATTGTGATGTAAAGGTTCAAAATATTACCACTCTAAAAAACAAAAAATATTGGCCAATTTTCTGAAGTCTGAATGTCAAAACAATATTCTAGAATAATTATTTAAATCCCAATTGTTTGGTATTCAATTTAACGAGACAAATTTAGATTTAGTGATGAGACTTCTAGAAACCAATACTTATCTTATATCTTACTATCGTTGGGATCCAAACTATTATCTTCATCATTGCCTTAATCTAAAGAAACATTTTTAATTTTGAAATGCACATTTGTCCCAATACTATTACCATTTATGAACTTGTCCCAACTTTTCGATTTGATTTCACATGATATAACCACTACTATAAAACTAATACATAATTTTAGACCATATGATTCTAGCATGTATAGATATATTTAATAGGAAGAACAAAGTATGTAAGTTTTACAAGATAGATGTCAATTTAATAAAATTCCTCCAATTTAATTTTGAATAAAGCTTTGTCTTACAGCAGTAGCTATGGTCAGCCACAATCACAATACCCCTTCATCCATCTTGCTCAAAAAGGAACTTTTCTAGTCACCCTAATCTACTTGTAACTTAAGATCACTAGATGCTAAGGCTTCAATTTTGGTACCACACTCCATTGTGCATCTTACTCAAGCCCTTAACACAACACTAGATGCTGACCTAGCTAGTAGTAAATAACCCTAGTCAATAGATGCTAAGCTAGCGATTTCAACATGTTTGAAAAACTAATCAGTATTTGATAAAATAGTTGTTTGACCTTTAAAATTTGGCATTTTTAAAAACGCATGCCCTTATTTGCAGGTTGAAAACGTATATTATTTCATTTTTAAAAATATCTATTTTGGTTAAAGGTGTTAAGTAATGATTAAGAGATTAAATTTATCTATTCCTATAAGCTTAAGTTGTTGGGATAAATGGTAATTTAACATGGTATTAGAGCCAAAGTTCTTAAGTTCGAACCTTGATTCCGTCAAATGACCCCCATTGAAACTAAATATTTCATGTATTAGACTTCACCTATTAAAAGTGAGTTTGAGTCCACACGTAAGAGGGGTGTTAAAGTAATGATTAAGTGATTAAATTTATCTCTTCCTATAAGTTTAAGCTTTTGGAATAACTATTAGTTTAATATAGTATCAGAGCCAAAGGTCATGGGATTGAACCTTGACTCTGTCAAATCACCTCCATTTAAATTAAATATTTCACGTGTTAGGCCTCACTTATTAAAATGCATTGTTAGTCTTCGAAATCACATGGCCAAACACACTTAGTTTCTAGTTCATGAAGAAAAGGAGAAAAAGAACCATGAAAACGTATGATTTGATTTTTCAAACAGCAGTACCCCCAAGACCTTGGGATCTAATCTACATGAGCTCACAATGCTCTACACATAATTAGCTTTTAGTCCAATCTGCACACCCCAGCTTAGGCTAAGATGCCCCCATTAAGCTAGAAAATTATGATTGGAAAGATATGATAGATTGAATTTGATAATTTAGGTAGAAAATATTAATTACCTTAGTAACCTTAGCCTTAGGTTAAGGAGTACATTTGGGATTGTGATTTCACAAGAATAATCTGCGTTTTTAAAAGATATCGCAAAACTTAAGGCATCTAGGATTGTGATTTAAAAAGCACATAATCTTAAATAAATTTTTTTTAAAAAAAAAAAAAATTGCAATTTGTATAAGCAGGCTAAGGGGTGAATATTTGAAAAAATGCGAATTTAAATCAAAATCATAATTTTGCAAAACAAATATTTGGTAAAAAAATATTTTTTAACATGTTTTACCAAACGCCTTTGCGATTTTAAAAAGTAGCAATTTCAAAAACAAAAATTTTAAAATTGCACTTATTGAAACCACAATTCCAAATGGACCCTAAGGTAATCGATCATTTATTTGTTGGTTTAATGGGAGAGTAAATTTATAAATGCTCCTGCCATCCATCCTATCCTATGTGACTATGGTCCTCAACATATAAAACCAAACCCATGTATCAAATATTGTGGGAACCACAGCTACATAAGACTGGGGAGGATGGGAGGGGATGGGGAGTTGATTTATAGATTTACTCCCCCCATTAAACCTACCAAGAGAAGGTCAATTACCTTATCTCAAGGCTAACTTCAATAAGGTATTTAATAGGAAAAAATATAAAAAAACTCTTCTCAACTAACAGCGGCTTTTAGAAAAGCCCCACGAAGTTTAAGGTGTGCTAAAGTGATATATCAAACTACCAAAGTGTGGTCTCCAAGGGGTAGCTTAATCGCTAGGGACCACGTCTCATGAAGCGGAGGTTACTAGTTCGAATCCCCCCTCCTCGCTCTTGTGCGAACATGTCCAAAAAAAAAAAAAAAAACTACCAAAGTGTGCCAAAAAGGCAACTTTTTTGAGTATATTGCTATAATACTCACATTCTCTTAAAAACTAAAATAAAAAATAAATAAAATAAAAAAATAAACTTAAACTATTTTTTAAACAAAAAAAAAAAAGGAAAAAAAAAAAGAGAAAAAACCCAAGGGGTGTATAAAAAAAATTGGGATAGATAAAAAGGATAGTCAGTATTGTAGTTAGCCTAAATTAAAAAGTGCTCAATGTCATATGAAAGTGAACTCAAAGGTCCTCGGGTATATCAAAGAAATAAATTAGCCCCTAAAGTCAAATTCCGTTAAAACATTTGACGAATTCCGTTATATTTCATGTCAACACCAATAAAATGGTGACACAAGTCACTCTTAATAAAAAAAAATATAAATATATTAAACTAAAAAAAATTAATTATCTTTCTTTAAAAAATTAATTTTTTAGTTTTTTATTTTATTAATTTTATTAATTTTTTATTTCAGTTTTTTAGAAAATAATGGTATTATAAGAATATAATAAAAAAAAGTGGCATTTTTGACACACTTCTGTGGTTTGATATACCACTTTAGCATACTTTAAACTTCATGAGCTATTTAAAAAATGGCTGTTAGTTCAGGAAGCTTTTTCATATTTTTCCTTAATAAATGTTTCGTACCTTCATTTTCAAAGTCTATCTATTTTATCTTTCTTATCTTAATTTTCTAGCTTAGTGGGGGCCAATCTATCAAATTCTTTATATTCAAAT
>NC_081541.1:36814962-36820660 GCF_901000735.1 Corylus avellana | reverse complement strand
AAAAAAAAAAAAAAAAATAGAAAAAACCCAAGGGGTGTATAAAAAAAATTGGGATAGATAAAAAGGATAGTCAGTATTGTAGTTAGCCTAAATTAAAAAGTGCTCAATGTCATATGAAAGTGAACTCAAAGGTCCTCGGGTATGTCAAAGAAATAAATTAGCCCCTAAAGTCAAATTCTGTTAAAACATTTGACGAATTCCATTATATTTCATGTCAACACCAATAAAATGGTGACACAAGTCACTCTTAATAAAAAAAAATATAAATATATTAAACTAAAAAAAATTAATTATCTTTCTTTAAAAAATTAATTTTTTAGTTTTTTATTTTATTAATTTTTTATTTCAGTTTTTAAGAAAATAATGGTATTATAAGAATATAATAAAAAAAAGTGACATTTTTGACACACTTCTGTAGTTTGATATACCACTTTAGCATACTTTAAACTTCATGAACTATTTAAAAAATGGCTGTTAGTTCAAGGAGCTTTTTCAAATTTTTCCTTAATAAATGTTTCGTACCTTCATTTTCAAAGTCTATCTATTTTATCTTTCCTATCTTAATTTTCTAGCTTAGTGGGGGCCAATCTATCAAATTCTTTATATTCAAATTAAAGTTTAATTCCATTAATTAAATCATAACAATTTTTGTAAACCTGTCATAGCTAAATCATCATCCAATCTAGTATTGAATGCTTACAATAGGACAGGGTAAAACCTTGAAATGTTTTGATTTTCCAAGTCAAAAACATAAACGGATCGATTTTTCCACCTCGTATAATAGATTGAATTTGGTTTAATCCCCAATTCTTTTGCCGAAGGAAAAGAAATGCCACAATTTTGAGATAGATAAATAGTTCGCTCCCCAATATTGTTCAATTTCACCCACCTCCTTTCGAAAAAATCCATTTGGAACAAATGAATTCATGGACCTTCTTATGAGCAATTCCAAAGACTTCACCACAACCATCAATAAGATACAATTGCTCGTTTGTGATTTTTGATGAAACTGAAGTTAGACTTATTTTAAGGTCTGCGATTTTAAAACGTGATTTTTAAAAATGTAATTAACTGTTTGGTAAAATCGCGGTTTGACATTTAAAATTGTCATTTAGCCTTTAAAATTCTGTATTTTCATAAAAGCATCTCACTACCTACGATTTGAAAAATGCAGATTTTCTACGTTTTCAAATCGCAATTGTTTTAAAATGCAATCCTAAACAATTCATTTTTTGTGATTTGATTTAAAATTGAACTTTTTTTTCTATGAAATGCCAATGAAAAACGTAGGGGTGTCAAGGCGGTTACGGTTAGCGGTTATTGGCAATAACCGCTAACCGTAACCGCCTTAGCGGTTAGTAGATTTCACTAACTGCAATCGCTAACCGCCTAGCGGTTAACGGTTAGCAGTTAGTGAAACAGATAACCGCCCGCTAACCGCTTTTTCAAAATTTGACTTTTTTTTGGGCTTTTTGGGCGTTCTTTAGGGCTTTTTGGGCTTCTTTTTTTGGGCATTTTTGTTTTTTTTTTTACGCGCTTTTTTTTTTTTTTGGTGTATTTTTAGTGTCGTCTTAGGCCCAATTGTTATAAAAAGAGCCTATTTTGAAAAATCAAAAATATTTGACCCAAAATTTACATTTAGTTGTACTTAAAAAAATTTCCTTAAATATTAAATCATAACCGGTTAACTTTTTTTTTAAAAAAAAAAATAATAAATAAATAACAAAACAACATTTAAAAATAAAAAAATAAAAATCCACACAACATATAAAAAAAAGTTCAGAATTCAGACAATTGTCATAACATATAATGATAATACATTAATATTTAAATTGTGTTTATAAGTAACACATTGGTCATTGTTTAATCCAATGTCAATTACTTAATTTGATATTATACGAATCATATCATCATTGTACATTAATAATATGATTCACTTGAAGTCTTGAATAAAGTATTTGAATTGTCATTGAATCATATGATTAAGTATTGATATTATACATTTATATTATTCATATACATATGTAGACTTATATAGACTTATAATATATATAGACTTATAAGTTTATAACATACATTGGAAATAAGTCTCTAGATATTTAATTGTTGTATTAGTATGAATTGGTATACTTATGAGTTATGTCATATTATATATGTATGATTTGTTATTATATAATCAAATGATTAAATGATCAATTGATCATGTGATATAATCATATAGATTATAGTGATAATATATTAATACTCAAATTGTGAATTAATGATCAAATGATTATATTATATGTATAAATATTTTTATAATTATAATTATAAAAATATATTATATAAAAAGGCGGTTAGCAGTTACGGTTAGTAAACTCAATAACCACGGTTAGCGGTTAATACGATTAAGCGGTTAGCGGGCGGTTTTTAACCGCCCACATTGACACCACTAGACAAACGTACCCATAGCATATCAACAAATATAAGAAAAGCAAAAAGAAGAAGAAAAAAAAAAAAAAAAATCCTAAATAGTACACTGAACAAGATGAACAACCTTGGCTTGTATTATAGATTTTTTTTTTTTTTTTTTTCATAAATATGACTTATAGATTTACTCCGCTATTAAACCCACAAAGGAATGATCAATTAGGTTAGCTTAAGGCTAAGGTCACGAAGGCAATTAATATTTCCTTCCTAAATTATCAAATTCAATCTATTCTATTTTTCTTATCTTAATTTTTTTAGCTTAATGGGTCATGTTAGACTAAGCCGCTTAAGGTATGCGGTGTGCAGTTTGGACTAAATTGTACTTATTTTGTTCAATCGATCACTCAATTTGTAATGTCCCTATGATGTACAATCTACCCACCAATTTACCATAGGGGTTGCATATGAACCATTCCAATTTTGAATATTGTATTAATTGGAATTAACAACAAATTATAGCCACATAGGATAGGGGGAGGATGTGTAGCTTACTTTGGGTGGGGGCCAATCTATCAAATTCTTTATATTCAAAAATTTATTTTTATTTAGTAGCTCACTAGAAACTTTGGTGACGGCTATAAATAGTTCTCTCACGTTCATCTTTGTACTACACCGTCAATCTATCAGATCCTTTAAACTTTAGTTGTTTTGGCTGTCAATGGCATCTCAACTCAAGTCATTGTTTTGGATGCTTCTTATTTTCTTGATGCTATCAAACTTGCAACCACATTGTAATGCAGTTGGGAATCCACAAGTACCTTGTCTCTTCGCTTTCGGGGACTCCTTGTCGGATGATGGGAACAACAACAATCGTTTGACAGTTGCAAAATCCAATTATTTACCCTATGGGGTTGATTTCCCCAAGGGGCCAACGGGAAGGTTTTCCAACGGTCGGAATATGATCGATGTCCTTGGTCTGCATTTTGCCCTTTCATATATAATTTTTTTCTTCTTTAGATTTATGTTTATTTTTTCATAAACTAAAAATTTATATAATTAAGGTTTTGTTCAAATTAAGGTTGTGTTAAATCTTTCTTGTAATTTCCCAAAGTCTGATGCTTTTGAACACTCTCTCATTACAGCTCAAAATCTCGGATTCGATGAATACATCCCACCCTTTGCTACTGCTAGAGGCGAGGAAATACTGCGAGGTGTCAATTATGCATCTGGTTCATCTGGAATTCGCAATGAAACTGGAAAAATCACCGTAATTATTGGCATTTACCATGATCAAGCTAGCAATATATATAGCATACACATTTAGCTCGGCAAATATTTAGCGAATATATATATATATATATATATATATATATATATATATATATATATATATTTTGGCTATTTTACTCACTTTTTTAAAATACTTACGTCAGACTTAACATTATAGCTATTCACTTTCATTTTATGTTTCAATTTTTTTTTTTTTTTTTAATCTAATTTCACTATTTCCAAAGAATAGAGAGAATCATATTTATTTATTTATTTATTTTTTTTAATGCGGGTATTTTAGTAATTTTAGATTAACTTTGATGAAAGCATATGTGTCGAGACCAAATTCAGGAATATGAATAAATATTTCATTTCACATTTTTCTATTGGCTTTTCCTTTTTCAAATGCAATAGCCATTAATCTTTATACCAAATGCCTCCTAAAGTGTGCGCCTCACATGCACAGTGGTGGAGCCACATGTACGCCTGTAGGGGCCAAACTGTTTAGAATTTTTTGTTTTTTTTGGTAAATGATCTAATGAAAGTCTTTAACTAATTGGTTTATGCCCCTGCTGTCTTTCTTTTACTTTTAATTTTTTGTGAGAGCCTCAAGCACGCTTTCGGGGTGTTCATTCTTTTCGTGCATAGGTTATGATAGCGCATAACGGGTAACTGACTTTGGACATCTCTCTTTACAACAGTAGCCAATTAGAAAAACTGGAAAGTATTAACTTCTCTTTCATGTTGCATGTGTATACAGGCTTGGAGGGGAGAGTTGTAGTCTTTTTAGATGAAGCAAATAAAACTTTTAGTTTTCTCTAATAGACGTAGACCGATACGGTACCAAAGTCTTAAATACGATCGATAATTGAAAGTTGCAGAGTTGTAGCCTTGCAAGTCTCTTTTTTATTCTGTTTTTATTTTTTTATTTTATTTTATTTTATTTTATTTTATTAATGATATTCATGTAGGCTTCTCTATTATTTGTATAATAAGATAATTTTCTAATTGTAAATTTTCCTTTTGGTTATAAAATTATTTTAGTTCCTAAACACAAAAGTACAGAAATTATGTGATTCCTCCCATGGGCTTCACACGAATCTCAATCTACAAACCTAGAAACATTAGAAATTTGGACAAAGAAGCACTCAATATGATGACACACACACACACACACACACACACACACACACACATATATATATATACACACACACACACACACACACACACACACACATATATATATATATATATAAACACAAAAAATCGTAAAATGGGAGGTATCAATTGGTAACCCAAAAATTTAATTCAGATTGTCAAATTCTCAAAACATTCTTTGCACACCTTTGAACCCTCTATCTATTATTATTATTATTATTATTTTTCGAATGGTCTTCCTTGCATAGATTACATTTTTTTTTTTATGCTTTAAATTATGTTTATCATATTTTAGTTTGGCCCTTACACTAACGATTTTCTGGCTCCGCCACTGCACATGCATGTGCATCGGTGGTGTGTCTTCAAGTAAAAAAACATAAAACATTGTCCAAGTCAATAACATAATTTGGCTCATCATTGCAGGGTGATATAATAAGCATGGATATGCAGTTGGAAAATCACCAAATTACGGTGTCACAGATCAGTAAGATGTTGGGAAATCAAAACACGACAACCGCAGATTACCTAAGCAAGTGCATATTCTCTATTGCAATAGGTACTAACGACTACATTGTGAACTACTTCCTTCCGCTGTTCTACTCTACTAGCAGCATATTCACCCAACAACAATATGCTGCTGTTCTTAATCACCAATTATCTCAGCAATTATTGGTTAGCATGCTTTCTTCATACTATCTTTGCTTACAGTACCCTCAGAGTATAAGTTGTTATGCAATCATAATCTTAAAGTTTAAAAATTTGCAATGTTAGTATCCCATGTTTTAGTTCATTTTAATTTACCACTATTTTTGTTAGATAGCCTACGAAAGTGAAAATTCAAAAAACAAAAAAGAAATTC